>NC_037677.1:94347784-94464582 GCF_003255815.1 Theropithecus gelada
CTTCCTTCCTTCCTTCCTTCCTTCCTTCCTTCCTTCCTTCCTTCCTTTTTGACGGAGTCTAGTTCTGTCACCCAGGCTGGAGTGCAATGGCGTGATCTTGGCTCACTACAACCTCTGCCTCCTGGGTTCAAGCGATTCTCCTGACTCAGTCTCCTGAGTAGCTGGGATTACAGGCGCATACTACCACGCCCGGCTAATTTTTGTATTTTTTAGTAGAGATGGGGTTTCACCATGTTGGCCAGACTGGTCTTGAACTCCTGACCTCAAGCAATCCACCTGCCTCGGCCTCCTAACGTGCTGGGATTACAGGCATGAGCCACCCACGCCCGGCCGGAATCTTTCTTTTTTTTGAGACAGGGTCTCACTCTGTTGCCCAGGCTGGAGTGCAGTGGCACAATCACAGCTCACTGCAGGCTCAACCTCTGTGTTCAGGTGATCCTCTCACCTTAGCCTCCCGGATAGCTGGGACTGCAGTCATGTGCCACTGTCCCTGGCTAATTTTTATATATTTTTTTGTAGACACGGGGTTTCACCATGTTGCCCAGGCTAGGCTAGTCTCGAACTCCTGAGCTCAAGCGATCTTCCCGCCTTATCCTCTAAAAGTGTTGGGATTACAGGCATGAGCCCCCATGCCTGGCTGAATCTTTCTTGTTTGAAACTAAATCTCCTTCCCTGAGATTTCTACCCTGTGGTTCCGGTTCAGCCCACTGGAGTTAGACAAAGTAAACCCAGTGTGTCTTTCAGATGGCGCTCCCGCACACATCTGCAGTCGGCTGTCATATCAAGATCCCTGGATTTTTTGACCAGTTTTTATCTATTATGATCTCTAGACACTTTGCTCTCCTGGGCACTCCCTTGAATGATGACTCTATGCTATGTGCCTTCTATGTATTCTTATTTAACCCTCCCTACATTCCAGTAAGGTTGGCTTTATTATCCCTATCTTACAGACGACCAAAGGTAGGTCCAAAGAGGTGAAGAGACCTTCCTAAAGTTACATGACTGGTTTGTGGCAGAGCTGGGATTTGAACCTAAGATCAGCTAGACACCAAAGCCAGAGTGCTGCTATGACCCCCATTTTCCAGACAGGGAAACTGAGGCTTAGAGAAGTCAAGGGCCTACCTAAATCACACCACAGCAAGTGATAGAGCTGGGATATGACTCCAGAGCCTACATTATTTTTTTGGAGATGGGAATCTCACTGTTTCCCAGGTTGGAGTGCAGTGGCATGATCATAGCTCACTGTAACCTAAACTCTACCTCCTGGACTCAAGGGATCCTCCTTCTTCAGCCTCCCAAGTAGCTGGGGCTACAGCTGCATGCCACTATGCCTGGCGGGTTTTTTTTTTTTTTTTTTTTTGATGTTTGTAGAGACAGGGTCTTGTTATATTGCCCAGGTTGGTCTTGAATTCCTTGCCTTAAGTTTTCCTCCTGACTTAACCTCCCAAGTCACTGGGATTACAGGTGTGAGCCACTATGCTTGGCAGAGTCTGTATTCTTAATCATGATGCCAAATACTGCCTTCCCACATAGTAATCATGCCTACATCAGGAGCTTCGCTGCTCAACACAGGGGCTGCTAAGCACATAGTTAGCAACCAAAAGAAATATTGGATAATAGGATTATTGATATTATTTTTAGAGATTGACACTGTTTCCACCTAATATGACACACACACACACACACACACAAATATACCTGTCTAATATCAAAGGGAATGTGTTTTTTAACTTGACATACTGTAAGATGACCAAAATTGCTATTGCTTGGGTGCAGAAAGATGTTTCAAAACCTCCCTGGAAGTGACTGGTACCATCTAATACCACCAGTAGTTTTTTTTTTTTTTTTGTTTTGTTTTTTTTTTTAGCTTTTTAAATTACAAAAATAAGTATTTTTGTAGAGACAGGGTTTTGCTATGTTGCCCAAGCTTGTCTTGGATTCTTGAGCTCAAGCAATCCTCTCACCTCAGCCTCCTGAAGTGCTGGGATTACAGGGGTGAGCCACCATGCCAGGCCTACCAGAAGTGTTTGCTGAGCACCTTGCACAGGACCAGATGCAAAGGGCCCCTGAATCAGATCCTATAGCTGTCCATTCACAGTCAAACCCCCTTCCTTGTAGACTGAATGAGATTTTGTCCTGGTATCAGGTAACTGTATTTCATGACCCCTTCTCCAGCTCCAAAGGCCATATATTAATAAGCCCATACCATTTGTCTTATCTCTGATTACACATATTTCCAGTCCTCTTGCTAATGGTTGCCTTAGGTCTGGGCATGTGATAGGTATTCAGCGGTCTATCAGTTGGCCAGTGAAACATTAGGAGATGTGTGCATCGGGAGAGCACTGGGAAAATTGTAGCGACTTTTAAGGCAAGGCGTACAAAGGCCTCTCCTTTTGGATATTATTGTGTGCGAATGAGATGTTTGTCACTGTCACAGGTCTCAGTGACTGGGTTGGATAAAGCCCAGAGAATGCCAGAGAAGGTGACCCAAAGCCCTGATTTTGTTGTGCCACTGAATTAACATAATCTGGGTGTCTCCTGCCTCCAGGCTTCTTGTATGAGATTATAAGTGTCCTTATTACATAAGCGACTTTCAGTTGGGCATTCTGATACTTGCAGCCAAAAGCATAACCTAAATGCTTATGGTCCCTAAAGAGCTTACAGGGTTCCTGGGGAGATAAGGAACACACTCAGGTATCATTAGGTCACTATATGGCAGCAGGAGGTACCTCAGCACCAACCACACAGTGACAGGCACGACATTAGGAGAGAAGGGTGAGATCTGAGAGAAATAAGAGGGGAGGTGAAGTGTGGGTGGGCTTGGGATTCAAAATAACTTACAACTTAGGCTTTTTGTTGTTGTTGTTGAGAAGGAGTCTTGCTCTGTGGCCCAGGCTGGAGTGCAGTGGTGCCATCTGGGCTCACTACAACCTCTGTCTCCCAGGTTCGAGTGATTCTTCTGTCTCAGCCTCCTGACTAGCTGGGACTACAAGTGCACGCCACCATACCTGGCTAATTTTTGTATGTTTAGTAGAGACGGGGTTTCACCACGTTGGCCAGGTTGGTCTTGAACTCCTGACCTCAAGTGATCCGCCCACCTCGGCCTCCCAAAGTGCTGGGATTACAGGTGTGAGCCACCGCACCTGGCCTAGAGCTTGGGCTTTGAAACCTGCCTCTACCACTTAATGGCAGTGAAGCCTTGGGAAATGGACTTAACCTCTCTTGGCCTCAGTTTCCTCATCTGTCAAGTAGGGATAATACTAGGGCCTAAATCATGGGGCTGATGTGAGGATTTGAAAAGCCATTGAGCATGGTGCTTGATACATGGCAAACTCAAATGAAAGCCATTGTGATGATTACTCTGGACACATGAACCACTGTGAGGACCCTGGCTGCAGCCTCACTCCTGCCATCTGTCTGGAACCAGCTGAAGCACTTTCCTCCCACTGCAGGTGCGGGCTCAGGTGGGCATGAGGAAACTCTTTAGCAAAGATCTTCCTCCAGGACGCTTCTGTTTCTTCTTACTTGTGCTATACTCTTGTTCTATGTGGTTCTGGACTTTAGGGCTCAGCTCTGACCTGGAACCCAGACTTCAGGCTTCCCGTTGATCCTAAATTGGTCCCCAGAATTGTGTCTTTTTTCTAGCCATGAGTTTGGGCTCCCTGGTCTTGAAGATCTTGAGCTACGCTTTTTGACCTGCCCCAGTTTGATGCTCTAAGCTTGGAACCTCCTCGCTGATAAGTTGGCTCACAGGTAGTTGTGGATGGGTGATTCTCCAGCTTCTGCCTGAGAGCATCCCTGGAGACAGAGGTGTGTGAACACCGTTCAAGTCTGCTCCAAGTGAGAAGGGTGTCTAAAGCCTTGTGTCTGATCTTTAATTCATGTGGATTTTGCAGCACTTCCTGACTTGAGCAAGTCATTATGATATAAAAAGTTTAAGATAATTTACCATCAGGAAAGAATACAAAGAGCGGCTGCCCTATGCATTAATGCATGGGATGCAGCTGCAGTGAATCTAGCTATTTTTTTGTATTGCACTGAACTGAAAAGAGATCACATTGCCTCGCAGATTAGCTTTTTTCCTCTGTCCAAGGTTAGAGTATGTTAAAAACCCAGATCCACGTAACTCTGTGGCTATAAAGGGTAACAGTTCTTTGTGTGGCAGCTTCGGGTAATCCCCGATGAGAGACATCTGGAATACCATCAGAGCAGTGGGGCCGTGTAGCACGTTCAGGCTTCTGTTGGCAGGCTGGATAGCCTGGGAAATGGTGAGAATACTCTCGCTGACCTGGTGAAGCTGCAGAACTCTGTCTCTTGCCGCCCTCCAGGTCTTCAACTGGCTGGCCCCTGCTTCTTAAACCTGGTCTCATTCATGTGACTTGAATCCTGCAGCCTGGATGTGTCTGCCTCTGTCCTCTGAGTCAGATAGGACACAGGCAGCAGAAGATCCCGTGCACAGTGGCTTAAACCACAGTGATACTGAATTATCCCAG
Organism: Theropithecus gelada; assembly: GCF_003255815.1. Lineage (NCBI taxonomy): Eukaryota > Metazoa > Chordata > Mammalia > Primates > Cercopithecidae > Theropithecus > Theropithecus gelada. Next base: position 94,352,278 of record NC_037677.1, read on the forward strand.
GAGTCTGATCCGGAGCTGATGAGCAGATAGAAGATGTTGAAAGGATCCACGCTCTTTCCGTCTCTCTGCTTAGTCATCCTCACTGTGTTTGCTTTTCTTAAGCTTGTTACTTTTTTTTTTTTTTGAGATTGATTTCGCTCTTGTCACCCAGGCTGGAGTGCAGTGGTGCGATCTGTGCTCACTGCAACCTCCACCTCCCGGGTTCAAGCAATTCTTCTGCCTCAGCCTCCTGAGTAGCTGGGACCACAGATGTACATCACCACACCCAGCTAATTTTTGTATTTTTAGCAGAGACAGGGTTTTGCCATGTTGGCCAGGCTGGTCTTGAACTCCTGAGCTCAAGTGATCTGCCCGCCTTGGCCTCCCAAAGTGCTGGGATTACAGGCATGAGCCACCGTGCCTGGACAAGCTTGTCACCTTTTGATGACAAGATGGCTGCCACAGCTTCAGCCATCACGCCCTCACTCAACCACATTCAAGGCAAGAAGGAGGAGAAAGGGACAGTTTCTTCCATTAAATGTCTATCTCTTTTATCAAGAAGCAAGAAGCCCTTCAGCTTTGTCTTTATTTTTCATCGGCTGGAACCGTATCTTGACAGCAAGGGAAAATGGGAAAGCAAGAATTGGGGAAAAGCAAATGAGATTACTGTGTTTGTTTAGCCCAATCCTGATTCATCTTCTGAGGCTGGAAGAAATATCAGAGTCTGTAGCAATAAAGAGAAGGCAGTGTCTTAAGGGTAGGCACTAACGGTGTCCACCAGTCTTTCTAATTTCCCGTGTCACCCTCAACTTCTCAGGCCCACCCCTGGCCTGCCCGAGGAGCCTCAGGAGAATGCCCCCTTCTTTGTCAGACCCTCCTTTGTAGCTATTGAGGCCTTCTTCGTACTTTGTCTTGAAATCTGTCATAGGGGAGATATGTCCTCTTTCGTCAAATCTCATGGAATTGTGTTCTGTGCCAGTCTGTAGGTTACAAATGACCGAGATAGAGACAGCTCTCACCCGGGCACATCTCAAAGATTGCTGTCTCTGCGAACAGAGATTGTTCTGAAGAAAAGGCTAACCATTAGCCCCCCACCACAAAATTATTCCCCAAATAAAGTTTGGGTAAAATGACTATCCCTAGTAAATGGCTATTGTTACAGACAATTCCGCGCATTTGCATTGCTTTCGAATGCGGGGTGGCCTAGGAGGGGCATGCTTTTTTCTGCAGGTATAAGGAAGGGCACAGACTTGGGAGCCCAGGTTTGAGTCCTGGCACTGACAGTGTGAGCTGGGGTAAGTCCTTGAACTTCCCTGGGCCTCTGTTGGTGTCCCTCTGAATAGGAGACATGATTGCCGCTTCAGGGAGTGCATGAGGATGGACTGGGGCTTTAGTGGGAAAAGGCTGGAGGACTCTAAATGTGGTGTTACTTCCTGCCTTCCAGGCTTCTACTGTGAGCAGATTTTCAGTTACGTATTTGCACTTGAACTTTGCCACCTGCTGGCTGGCTCACTGTTAGAAATCAGGACCGTGGCTTATTTGGGAGCAAGGTTCTTATATCTCATTGGCCTTTATGTCTCTCTTTAAACTTCCCCAAGGAACTGGCAAGCAGATCTCCAGCTTCTTGGGTTTGTAGGTATATGTGGGGAACTTTTCCCTTCCTTTTGTCCATTGCTATTTTTTTTTCTTTTATTATTGAGGTAAAATTTACATACAGTAAAGTCCACAATTTTTTTTTTTTTTTGAGATGGAGTCTCTCTGTCACCCAGGCTGAAGTGCAGTGTCGTGATCTCAGTTCACTGCAACCTCGGCCTCCCAGGTTCAAGCAATTCTCCTGCCTCAGCCTCCCGAGTAGCAGGGATTACAGGCATGCGCCACCACGCCTGGCAAATTTCTGTATTTTTAGTAGAGATGGGATTTCACCATGTTGACCAGGCTGGTCTCAAACTCCTGACCTTAAATGATTCCCCCACCTCGGCTCCCCAAAATGCTGGGATTACAGGCATGAGCCACCGTGCCTGGCCAAGTCCACCAATCTTTACATGTGCTGTATAGTCGGTGTAATTTTTCTATATTTGTACATCAGTGCAAGCACAGCTCTAATGAGGATATGGACTGTTTCCATCACTCCAGAGGCTTCCCCATCCCCCCACCCGCTTTCCCCATTAACCCAGCTTGTGCTCGCACCACACAGCAGCTGCCACTAAACTTCACATGGGGCGCTATTATACACCATGGGCTTTACATTGTTCCCTCAGGACCTTCACTTCTTTTTCTGATCAATTTTAAGCAACCTCTCAGCCCTTTTTCTGATGGGCTGGGCTCCTCCCTCCTGGCACATCACTGGTGACAGCCTACTGTCGTCTCCTGAGATGGCAGAAGCCTCAGATGTGCCTCCCTTGGCAGGGTGTGTCCTGGGATATTCCTGCGGGCACCCAGACCAGGCCTTTGCTCCCAAGGGTAGCTCTGTGGCTTTGCTGGTTCTTGCATTGCAGGTCTTGGAGGAGCTGGGAATGGACCGGGGGCGGGTGCCCTGGGCAAAGGTTTCTGAGAAGTGGCCTGAAGTCAGGCCAAGCTGGGGGGCTTTAGAGAGGGAGTGGATAAAGCTACAGACCCAAGAGAGGTCTGCATGATGGGGGGGGGTGCTCACAGAACACCCAGTGATGTTAGAAGCGGCAGTTAAATGTGGGGTGGTGAATTAGGCATTAGCCTGGCCCTCCACTGAGAGTGAGGGGGGACAGGCCCCACCCCTGCTGACAAGGCTGACCTTAGGTGTGGTATGGTGGGAAGTCCCCCTTCCCTACAAAAATATCCTTTTCTCCTGCCTGCCAACACCATGTGTTCACCCACTTGTTCATGTCAGGGGTATTTCCTGGGACCCTGGGGATGCAGGCAGTGTGCTAACACCAACTGTATGAGGATGCCCACAGGGCCTCTCATCCTGAGGGCCCACTTCTTAGACAGGCTGCTAACGGGTGGCCCACAGGCCAGATTGGGACCTCGGATGTGCCGGCTTTGGCTTCCATAGTTTAAGAAGCTGGAAATTGCCTATAAAAACTAGATTCCTGACTTCTCTTGACAAATCAGGAGATCTGGCAACCCCAGCCTGCTACACAGCAGCAGGTAGGAGTGGGCACAGCACGCCTTCTCCAGCTTGCTACATTCCCTACCACTCTTCGGGCCTCATACCTGCTGGCCTAGGTATGTACATTTCTGCTACTACAGAAATGTAGACATCTCTGCTAATTTGAAAGGATGGGAAGAGTTGGTGAAGGCCTCACAGGGGAGGCAGTGAGGCTTGGTCACCGGTTGGAGGGTGCCTGTCCAAACCTACTCAGGCTCTTCCTTCTCAGGGTGATGCTCTCCTCGGCAGATGCTCTCTGGAAAGGATGATAGTGTGGGGGAGGGGGAATGGGCAGGAGAGCAAGATGCTGAGATATCATCCCTCCAAGGCCCAGGGTAGTGGTTCTCAAAGTATGGACTACCTGGATCAGGATTACCTGGGGGTGCTGGTTCAAAACGCAGCCCCGCTGCAGCAGAGCCTGGAGGGAAGATCCCCAGGTGATGTCCTGCTCATTCAAGTATGAGAAGAGGAGGCTGGGGCTTAGCGGGCCGTGGGTCTGACACAAATCATGTTTTCTAGGGCAAGACTGGGGACCCAATTCCTCCTTCTAGTCTGCTGATGGAGCCTTGTTTTGGAGACCCTCCTTCTGGGCACAGCTGGGGCCCTCACCAGGCTGAGGGCATGAGAATCATCTTCTCCAGCCTTCTGGCCCCTGCACCTGGAGGAAAGGTCATGCTTGGCTTTGCCAAGTCTTGTCATTTTCCAGAATCTTTGAACTGCCACCCAGGCAGTGGGCCAGCTCTGGGGAATGGGATGGCGGCTGGCCGGCTGGTAAGGGACACCTTGTCTCCTCTTCCCTTTGATGGGTGTGCCTGCCTCTCAGCCAGGTGGCCTGACAGTTGCTGGGCTCTGGCCAGGGGGCTGGAATCATGGCCCTTTGTAGGTAAGGAGGGGCAGGGGTAGGGAGGCACCCTGGGGGTGGCCAGGGCGTGCGTAAGGAGGCACTTATGCTCAGGTTCTTGAAGTGACCCAGTGAGGGAGCGTCTCCTTAAGAACGAGGTTCCTGGGGAGCAAAATATGGGAGGCCCTCATTCTCAGGGTGGTGAAGGGCCCACTCCCCACCCGTTGCTGCCAGAGCCTGAGAATGCGGGCTCCCTCAATGTCCCACTTGCCCGCCCTTGTCTGGTCCTGCATCCTGGTTACTGCACTCAGGGAGCACGAGGGATGTGCTGGGATTGGAGGTGAAGCAGAGGGTGGGACAGGCAGAGCGTTCAGGACCTCTCACACCAGACCACCGCTTCTCAACCCTGGCTGCACATAGGAAGCCCCGGGGAAGCTTTAACATTTCCTGATGCCAGGACCCCATCCCCAGAGATCTGGATCTAATGAATCTGAGGTGCAGCTGGTGTTGGGGTTTTTAAAACTCCTCAGGGGATTCTAGTGTGCAGCGAAGTTTGGAAGTCTCTGACCTGGACGGAGCAGGCAGGGTGTTGTGTGTGGCTTTTCGTCCCGTCTGTTTTAGTTGTGAGCAACAGACCTACAAGCAGGACACAGACTTCTAAGGGTAACGCTGTTTTTTGTTTTTTCTTTGAGATGGTGTCTCACTCATTCCGATTGTACAGTGGCACAGTCTTGGCTCACTGCAACGTCTGTCTCCCAGGTTCAAGCGATTCTCCTGCCTCAGCCTCTCGAGTAGCTGGGATTACAGGCACGCACCACCATACCTGCCTAATTTTTCTATTTTTAGTAGAGATGGGGTTTTGCCATGTTGGCCAGGCTGGTCTCGAACTCCTGAGCTCAGGTGATCCTCGCCCGCCTCGACCTCCCAAAATGCTGGGATTACAGGAGTGAGCCACCATGCCCAGCCTGGGTAACACTTTTGCTGGTAACACCAATAGCTGTATGCCGTTGTCAACATTCAACAAAGTGAATGGAGTATGAGGAGGATGGAAAGAAATCTAAGATTCAAGCTCCCAGTCTGTGCCACATGCATTGTGTTTGCCACTTAACGATCAGCCCTGGGAGCTGGAGTCTTGGCTGGGGTAAGGACTTTGCCTGCGCCTCACAGTTGTGGAATAGTAAAGAGCCTTAAATGAAATTGATGTGTGACAAGGTGCTGGTAGGAATGAAAGTCCTTCCTGTTGCTTTCGGATTGGTTTTCTAAACAATGTATTTCTGGGGTCAGCTGGTGGAGGAGAGGGCTTGGGAAAGAACTGGGCCCCGACTCCTCTTTGCCTGCAAGATAGAGGGTGGGGAGGAGCTGAAGGCTATTTTAGGCCCCATCCCCCATCAGATTCTATCAGAATCTGGCCTCAGCCAGCTGCCCCAAGTGATTTTAAGGAAAAAAACCTCTCCCTCTGCTTAAAGCCAAATAGATCCTGGAACCTAAAATGAGTTGACTAGTGTGATAAAAACGGGGCCTCCTCCTTGCCTCCAAATTAACACACACACACACACGTATGCACACATACACACACTCAGAGTTACCACAATTCCACCAATTAGGTGATTAGATTCAGCCAGAAAATACTCATGGGAGGGTAAGTGGGGAGACAATCCCATTGTCCCACTGGCTTCCAAAGCAGTAACAATGCTGTGAGCAGCTTTTTGCTGTGGTGACAAAAGTCCACTTTCCCCTACTGAGAGCGGTTTCTGCGTTCTCAGTTGGTTCACGAAGGAGCAGTGGGCCAGGGAAGACAGCACCAGGGCTGGTTGGATTCCTGCCTGTTCACTTACGGGCTCCCTCACCTTGGGTGAGGGGATTAGCCTCTGAGTCCTGGTTTCCTCCTATGCATGCTGGGGGCTTCTGCTTCTGGCCAAGACAGGGTAGCAGGGACTGGATTTGCACTCCTGCCTGAAACAATTTTTTAAAAACAGACAGAACATATGAAATAATGGTTTTCAAGACACTAGACATCAGGCTACAAGATTCAGGGGTCCCTAGTTCAGACTAGTCAACTCACTTTAGGTTCAGGGACCTATGTGACTTTAAGCAGGGGGAGAGTTAGCAGGTTGTCCCTGCTTACTGCCTGGAGAGTGTTTTCCGGCCACAACCCAGAAAGGGGAACTCGGGCCAGGAGGGGAGAAGTGGAAGTAACTTCTGTAAGGTTCTTATACTTGGTGTGAAGTGGCACAACATCACTTGAAGGTAAATTGTGAAAAGGTCAAGATGTGTACTATAAATACTAAAGCAACTGCTAAAATAGCAGAGTTACAGCTGCTAAACCCACAAAGAAGATAAAATGGAATCATCAAAAATAGTCCAAAAGAAGGCAGAAAAGGGGAAAAAAACAGAACAAATAGAAAACAAATAGCAAAACGATAGACTGAGACCCAACTATATCAATAATCACATTAAATGTCAATGGTCTGAACACGATTTAGAGATTGTCAGATAAAAGAGCAAGAGTTAATTCCATGCTGCCTACAAGAAACCGACTGTAAATATAAGGACACAAATATATTCAAGTACAAAGATGATTAGCATATACCATGCTAACACTAATCAAAAGAAAGCCGGAATGGCTATGTCAATATAAGACAAAGTAGGTTTCAGAACAGACACTACCTGGTAGGTCTATATCTATATATTTATATCGAATCTATGTTTATAATATACGGAACAATGATCCTTGCCTCACTGGGTTTTGGTGAGAACTGAGTGAGGTAATACCTGGCAAATTGTTCCACAGACTATAAAACAGGATACAGGTGTAATTGGGCCTTAATGATTAGAAGCAGGACCATCTGAATGCTTATAAAGAGTCAAGGAGCTGGGTAGCTGGGTTTGAACTGTTGGGTTCTTGAGAGAAAAAAAAGAAATCCCAGATAGCAGCTCTGAGGAGGGCAGCCTAGGGCTGGCTGGAGGAGCCAGGGCCCAGAAATGTCAGTGCCATGGTGCCTCGGCCAGTGCTTCTGGGCCTCGGCAAGTTTACCAGCATCCACTATAGCAAGGGGGCTTCCCTGAGCAGCAGGAGGAGACGTGAGACCAGAGCACACCTGAATCCCATAACCCCAGAAGCTTTGGTAATCCCAGCAGATGTTTGACTAAAACAAAAGTAAGATGTCCAGGAGTTACTATGCTGAGTCTTTTCTGAGCATTTTATCCTTCGTTGGTCTTATTTGGTTGGGACTGATGCCATCATCTCCATTTGACAGATGGGGATATGGAAGTGAGCATTACAGAGCTATTTAGTCATTGGACCAGGATTTGGACCCATGAGGTCTAGACCAGAGCCCAAGCCCTAACCACTACCTTAACCACGCACGAGTTGAGGGATGGGGAGGCCTCGGGCAGCCAAGGGGTTACATCTAGATTTGGAAGCAGGGAGAGAGAGGGGTAGAGCTAGGGTAAGTTCCTTCACCCTCCAGCCCATGCAGTGCATCCCTGCCCCTCCCTCAGGCTCCCCCTTCCCCATCCCATGCCCCTCACCTGCCCTTCAGGGGCCAGCAGGTGAGGAGTGGGGACCAGCCAGCCGGAAGGAGCTGTCGCTGGGCTGCAGGCCTGGGACTATGCCAGGTTCCCCTGCCTCTCCTCCTTGGAGTCAGGAGGAGCAATTTTTTAAAAAAGTTTTCATTTTAAAAAATCATAAAGTTTATGTAAATCCATGCTTACTATAACAATTCAAAGACATTTCTAGCCCTGCCTCCAAGCCACACTGAACCTTGGTTTTCTCATCTGAAGAATGGGATAGCAGTTCTGACCTCTCTGGGATATCTGAGGGTTCCTCGGGAGTGTGGTTCCTGGTGCAGGATGGCTGCTTTCCCTCTTCTGTCTGCCTGGCCCAGCTCCTGCCCCTGATCTCCTCTCCCTTCTCCTGCTTTGGGGTATTTCTCTCTCTTGGACTCCCCTGCCTCTCCAAGGCCTTCTGGGAGCCAAGTGGCTCGGCCCTGCCAGTGGGCAGGTTGAAGCTTTTTCCTTCACGACCCTCGAAGGCCAGGTGGTTAGGGGTTGGGGGACATGAAAGCTGAGTGAGACAAAGCTTTTATTTTTATTTTTTTATTTTTAAAAATGTTTCATTGGTCTTTTTTTTTTTAAAGATATAATTCATATAACATACAAGGAACCATGTTAAAGTGTACAATTCAGTCTGGGTGCGGTGGTCCACACCTCTAATCCCAGCACTTTGGGAGGCCAAGGTGGGAGGATCACTTGAGTCTAGGAGTTTGAAACCAGCCTGGGCAATGTGGTGAAACCCTGTCTCTACAAAAAGTAGAAGAATTAGCTGGGTGTGGTGGTGTGTGCCTGTGGTCCCAGCCACTCGGGAGGCTGAGATGGGAAGATGGCTTGAGCCTGGGAGGCAGAGGTTGCAGTGAGCTGAGATCGCCCCACTGCATTCTGGTCTGGGCAACAGAGTGAGACCCTGTCTCAATCAATCAATCAATCAATAAAATTATACAATTCAGTGGCATTTAGTACATTCCCAATGTTGTACAACCACCGGTTTCAAAACCACTAGTTTCAAAATTTTTCATCACCTCAGAAAAACACCCTATGCCCATTAAGTAATCACTCCTCATTCCTTTCCTCCCCCCAGCCCCTGGCAACGACTCATCTGCTTTCTACCTTTATGCATTTACCTATTGTGGTCATTTCATTTCACAGGAATCATAGACTCTGTGGCCTTTTGTGTCTGGCTCCCTTCCCTTAGCGTAATGTTTTCAGGTTTCATCCATGTTATAGCAAGTGTCAGTACTTTTTAATAGCTGAATAATATTCTTTTGCATGTATATAACACGATTTGTTTATCCATTCAGCCGTTGATGGACACTGAGTTGTTCCTACCTTTCGGTTACTGTGGATAGTGATGTGATGAACATTTGTGAACAAGGGGAGTCCCTGTTTTCAGTTCTTTAGAGCATATACCAAGGCATGGAGTAGCTGGGTCATATGGAAATTCTGTTTAACTTTTGCAGAAACTGCCAAACTGCTCTCCACAGTGGCTGTGCCTCCTTTTAGTTTTCATATTATATTATTCTAAGTGCAAAGATAAGACAATACCATAGAAAATTTGGAAATTATTCATTGAGCAATTTTATTTTTTATTTTTTTGAGACGGAGTCTCGCGCTGTGTCACCCAGGCTGGAGTGCAGTGGCGCGATCTCGGCTCACTGCAAGCTCCGCCTCCCAGGTTCACGCCATTCTCCTGCCTCAGCCTCCGAGTAGCTGGGACTACAGGCGCCCACCACCACGCCCGGCTAGTTTTTTGTATTTTTAGTAGAGACGGGGTTTCACCATGTTAGCCAGGATGGTCTCGATCTCCTGACCTCGTGATCCACCCGCCTCGGCCTCCCAAAGTGCTGGGATTACAGGCTTGAGCCACCGCGCCCGGCCTCATTGAGCAATTTTAAAAAAAAGTTTTCATTTTAAAAAATCATGAAGTTTATGTAAATCCATGCTTACTGTAACAATTCAAAGACATTTCTAGCAGAAAAAAGTCTATCTGCTCCTCCATCACTTTCCCCCTAACTGATAAATGTTGACCCTTTAGTATGTATCCTTCCAGACATTTTCCAGGCATTGATAGAGTTTTGGGTTTTTTCTTTTTACATGAACTTGTCATGCTATCCATATTATCTTGCTTTGAAATCTTTCTATACATTTCCTGTGAATTTCAAGTTGGAAAGACTGTCTCAGAGCCAGGCAGGTGGTCCCTGGAAGAGAGACCCTCAGATCTGTGACTTGTCCTTGCTCTGTTTAAAAAAAGTCTGGAAGTCTGGGCCACGGGTATGGACCAAGTTGTCCTTGAGTGGATGGATAAAGAATGTATTATAATTTTCTTCTTATTATCTGCATATACAAATTCTTTGTAAAATGAGTATGAATTGCTTTTACAATAAGAAAAAAAAGTAGGGAAGAATTGAAGGCCTGCAGGCTTGGTGCCCAGCTTGTACCTTAATTTAGCACTAACTTCATTCCTCCTCGTTGCATAATGAGTTGTTTATATGTTTGCCTCCCTGGAGGGCGGACAGGCTTATTTATCTCCTTGCCCTCCCAACTCCTCCCCTGTTCAGGGCTGAGCCGCATGCCAGGCACACGGCAGGACTGCTGAACAAGCAAGTAGCCCCTGCAGGGTTGTGGTGGAGGCTGCAGAGGAGAGGGTGAGTCCCAAAGACCCCCCATATGCCCTCAGCTCAGGCTCACAAAGCAGAGTGCACAGCCGGGGGAGTCCAGGCCCCCAGGACCAGGCTCCCAGTGGTCACACTCTCTGCAGGGGCACTGGGCCCAGCCTCTGTGGGAAGCTGAGTGTGAGCGCAGGTGCAGTTATTCATGGAAGCCCTGGCCAGGGTACCCATGGCAGGCAGCATCCAGCTGAGGAAGTAATTAGAGCACTGCCAGGAGCAGGAAAAGGGGACGGGAGGCTTGGAGGCTTGGGCTCCCTTTCCAGAGAGATAGAAATAGCTGGGCTCCTGGTGGAGGCGGAGAGCAGTACATACAGGAATGGAGGTGCGAGCAGCCAGTGCCAGGGGCACGGGGTGGGGGCTATCTTCTTGGGCTTGTCCGTCATTCCTGTTTGGGAGTGGGAAGGGGAAGGAAGGGCCATGTGGTCTGTGGCCCGGAAGGGGGCCTGTCCGAGGCCCTTCCTCTCCTTCCTGGGGCCTCCCCATCTGTCCCCCAAGCCTGGCCTGCCAGGGCTCATGGGGGGCATCACAACAGCCCCACAGCCCTGGCCTCAGCTTCCTGCCTCTAGCTTTCCATGAGAAGCAGGCTATGAAGGGGTGTGGTGGGGTTCCAGAGCTCAGGATCATTCTAGCATTTCCAGGGGATAGTCCGTGGTGGTGCTGGGCAGCTCCGTGCCTGACTCATCTGAAAACACTTTATAAATAACCTGGCAGAGGGACGTGGGCTGTCCACTCCCGTACCTGCCACGCTGTGTGAGCAGGTGGCAGCACTGAGGTCCTGAGGGCTTTTGAGATGTCCAGGGCAGGGTTCTGGTCAGAAGCCAGGCCCAGGGGGATGCCAGGAGGGAGCATTGTCCACCTCTGGTGAATGGCGCTGCGGGGGTTCTGGGCACCGCGGAGTCCTCCTCTCGCTGTGATGTTGTCAGCGCCACAGCCTTCGATGAGAGCATCAGGGATTTCTGACTGGGCAAACTGAGCCACTATGGACTAAAGTTGCTGGGCAACCTGGGATGAGTCACTTCCCTTCTCTGGAAGCCCTCAGTGGTAAAATGAAAAGGTTAAACTAGGTGAGTACTAAGGTACATTTTTTTTTCTCTTTGGTGGGTACAGGTTGGTGTTCCTAAATTAGATACCACAAATATTTACTGAGCCCTCATGTCCCTGCACTGTGCTAGGCAGCTCTATGCAATTATTTAATTATTATTATTATTATTATTATTATTATTATTATTATTTTATTAGAGACGGTCTTGCTCTGTTGCCAAGACTGGAGTGCAGTGGAGAGATCTCAGTTCACTGCAGCCTAAACCTCCCAGGCTCAAGCAATCCTTCCATCTCAGCCCCTGAGTAGCTGGGACTATAGGCGCACACTACTACAGCTGGCTAACTTAAAAAGTTTTTGTGGAGGGCCGGGCGCGGTGGCTCACGCCTGTAATCCCAGCACTTTGGGAGGCCGAGGCGGGCAGATCACAAGGTCAGGAGATCGAGACCACGGTGAAACCTCGTCTCTACTAAAAATACAAAAAATTAGCCGGGCGCGGTTGTGGGCGCCTGTAGTCCCAGCTACTCGGGAGGCTGAGGCAGGAGAATGGCGGGAACCCGGGAGGCGGAGCTTGCAGTGAGCTGAGATCTGGCCACTGCACTCCAGCCTGGGCAACAGAGCGAGACTCCGTCTCAAAAAAAAAAAAAAAAAAAAAAGTTTTTGTGGAGATGTGGTCTCCTTGTGTTGCCTAGGCTGGTCTCAAACTCCTGGTCTCAAGAAATTCTCCCTCCTCAGCTTCCCAAAGTGTTGGGATTATAGGTGAGAGCCACTGCACCCGGCTTTTTTTCTTTTCTTTTTTCCTTGAGACAGAGTCTTGCTCTGTTGCCCAGGCTGAAGTGCAGTGGCATGATCTTGGCTCACTGCAACCTCTGCCTCCTGGGTTCAAGTGATTCTCCTGCCTCAGCCTCCCAGGTAGCTGGCATTACAGTCGCACGCCACCATACCTGGCTAATTTTTGTATATATATTTTGTTTAGTAAAAACAGGACTTTGCCATGTTGGCCATGCTGGTCTCAAATTCCTGACCTCAAGTGATTTGCCCACCTCAGCCTCCCAAAGTGCTGGGATTCCAGGCATGAGCCACCACGCCCGGCCTCAAATATTTTTTTTTTTTTTTTGAGACGGAGTCTCGCTCTGTCGCCCAGGCTGGAGTGCAGTGGCCGGATCTCAGCTCACTGCAAGCTCCACCTCCCGGGTTTACGCCATTCTCCTGCCTCAGCCTCCCGAGTAGCTGGGACTACAGGCGCCCGCCACCTCGCCCAGCTAGTTTTTTTGTATTTTTTAGTAGAGACGGGGTTTCACCGTGTTAGCCAGGATGGTCTCGATCTCCTGACCTCGTGATCCACCCGTCTCGGCCTCCCAAAGTGCTGGGATTACAGGCTTGAGCCACCGCGCCCGAAATATTTTTTAATAAGGCTCATCGGCTGCTAGTTAGTCCATTGGGTAGGGGCCCATGCCGCTCAGGCCACATCAGGGTCTCAGGCCAGGGCAGCAGCTGTATGTGTGTCAGTTGTCTGAAGGATTAGGAAGGGAGTGTGGCCACGGCTCAGGCAAAGGCAGAAAACCCCTGACACCAAGAGGGAAGGGCATGGTGGGCTCTGATGCTTGTCCGAATTTCCCTCAGCAGACCCACTCACCAGATGGGCCCTGGGACTCGCTCAAGGTCCCACAGCTGGAAGTGGTGGGGGTCCTGGGGGGACCTGGGTGTTCTGATTTCAAGCCGGTTTCTTGGGAGGAATTCTCATTGTTTCCATCTTCTCTATTTGGAAATATCTCAAGTAGACATGATGGCACCAGGAGCCAGAGGCCACTGGGCAGAGAAGGCAGGGTCCTGAGTGTTCCTGATCAGGCCTGCTCTGGTCTCAGGCCGGGGAGGACACTGTGTCCTGGTGCTCGGCGGTGTCTGGTGCAGATGGGCGTGTGTGGGTGGGGCCGGAGGAGGCACAGTTACTCGCAAATGGAGCCTGAGTGCTGGACAAGGAGAGTCTCTCCCTTGTCAGGCCTAAGGGGACACCAGGAGCCTCCAGGGCAGGAACAGCATCTGGGAGGCCGGGGGTTGAGGACAGGGCTGCAATAGGGCCTGATTTTGTTCCTGAGGAAGAAGAGACGTTTGACTAGTCAGTCACAGAAGGCAGACGAGGACCCCGGACGCAGATTTCAGCGTGGCACAGTCTGTGTGCTCACTGCTGGGGCATTGCCACCTGTGAGGTGGTGGGCTCCCAGTCCCCTGATGGGTGGCCTTCTGTGAGGGTGTGGAGGAGGGGACTCCCTGAGGGAAGGGCTGCATTAGGCTGGTGGTCCCCAACACGGCAGCACATCAGAATCCCTGGAGGAGTTTGCTTATGGTACAGATCCCCGAGTCACCCCCCGAACCCCCACTGGATGGGGCTCTCCAGGGGTGAGGCCCAGGGACTGAGCTGCACAACCTCCATGTCAGGCCTCCAGAGGCTGGGGCTCCATTTATCCCAGCCTCCTCTACCCACCCCTGAGATACGCTGTTGAGGTTTCAAGCACAGTGCAGCCGCAGCTGTAGTAGCAGTCCATAGACAGAGAACAAACAGCAACCTCAGGAGACTGCGGATTCGGAGCTTAGTCAGTGGACTTGGTGGCTGCACAGAACCTGGACAATGGCTTCCCTGCAGGCCACTCAAGAGACTGATGTCAGGTGTCATACCTTTGGGGATTAAGATGCTGAAAGTGTTTTGATATCTTTCAAGGGAAACAGAGCTACAGGGCCTTCAACAAGCTGCTCTGCTCCTGCGGTCAGTCCAGTTCAATAGTAGTCTCTGGCTAGGTGCGGTGGCTTATGCCTGTAATCCCAACACTTTGGGAGGCCGAAGCTGGAGGATTGCTTGAGGACAGGAGTTTGAGACCAGCCTGGCCAACATGGCAAAACCCCTTCTCTACTAAAAATACAAAAATTAGCAGGGCGTGGTGGCACACACTCATCATCTCAGCTATGTGGGTGGCTGAGGCATGAGAACTGCTTGAACCTAAGAGGCAGAGGTTGCAGTGAGCCGAGACTGTGCCACTGCACTCCAGCCTGGGCAACACAGCGAGACTCCATCTTGAGAAAAAAGAAACAAAAACAGAAAACAAATGTGGTCCCTGATGAGGAGGAGCAGGTGCAGTAGGAAGAGTGTGGCCAGGGACAAGTCCAAAGCCTCCTCCTCTATCGCTGTGTGACTTTAAGCTAGTGTCTCACCCTCTCTGGGCCTCTCATTTGTAAAGTGAGAGAGTTGGACCTTCAAATCCTCCCGGACCTGGCATTTTACAATACCTTGAGTGACCAGGATCTGGGGTGTTTGCCTAGTGGCTGGCATCAAATGTTGTTCTGACCTGTTCCTTGCTGTGGCGTCACCCCTCCTTAGTTACTTGTTTCCCACTGTCTGCTGGAAGTGTAGCTGGCCTGGCCAATCAGGCAGGAAGGCCTGGTAGCAATGGAGGCAGGACAGTTGGTGGGAGGGAAGGAGTGAGCATGTGGTGGAAGGGAAGGAGTGAGCATGTGGACCTGCCAGGCAGTGGGGCTGGCCAGGGGCAGGGTGCCAGGTACCAGGGCAGGGGAAACTGCCAGGAATCTATAGGCCCTGCCTCAGAGAGAGGACTTGGGCCAGAAGTGGGGGCTTCTGGCTTAGTATACAAGCCCTTGAGGGCACATTCAGGGCCAGACATTGCATTTGTACCATTTTCAGATCTCACAAAACTCATGAGTGGATATCACTTGCCTCATTTATAGACAAAGATAGGAAGGCCCACGTTAAATGATTTGCTCATGGCCACACAGCCAGTGAGAGGCAGAACAGGACCTGAACTCAGGTCTGGCTGATTCTAAAGTGCACAGGGCTCCCTCTGCACCATGCACCTCCTCCTCTGTTATCAGCATCATTCTTCTAAAGCGCGATGGCACCCATCAGCCCAAGGCTCTGCGTGTATCTGTCCAAGGACAGGGGTATGTGCACAGAAATGGACATGCATGAAGGAAGTGTGATTCAGAATTAAACTGCAACAGAGAAATTTAAAATCACCTAGGCAAACAGAGTGTCAGCAGGATTTGAACCTCAGACCTATCAGGTTGCAAAACTGATTGCTGGGGAAACAGAGGTTGATAAGTTCCAGCCCCTGAGCATGTGCTCACATGGTATGTGGGAGGCCGGCTGCGGGGCAGTTGCCATGCCTCATATTTCTTGGGAGGTGGCCATGAGCTGCTGTGCTGGAGGCAATCAGGGAGGGGTCCCCCAAAGAGGCAGAGCTTGAGTTGTCTCTCAAAAGATGGTTGAAATACACGTGGCATTTAGATATGGGAGAAAAGAGTTCTAGGCAGCTGGAACAGCATGTGAAAAAAATCAGAGGCCTGGAAGAATGTGTGGAGTTGGGGATACTGGGAGTAGCTCCCTGGGGCGGGAGGCTGGGTGCAGGTGAGAAGGGAGGTGTGGGAGACAAGGCTGGGCAGGGGTGCCAGAGCAGTGGGCCAGATTCTGGAGAGGGTTTATTAGTGTGACCTTCTGACTTTGGCCAAGCCTCAGTTTCCTAGGCTATAAAATGGGAGAAGTAAGGCCCTCTGTCTGTACAGGTTGTTGTGAGATGTAAACTAGATAGTAACAGTGAAGTGGGTGGCAGGGGCAGTAACTGGCTGTTGCTGCTGTAGTTGGTGATGGTGATGGTGATGGGGATAATAATAACTGGGCTTCCCAGTTTCCTTTTATCTATTCTCAACACGGTAGCAAGAGTAGCTCTGTTAAGACATATGGCAGATAATATCCTTCCCTTGCTCATAGGCCTCCAGGGACTCCCCTTTCATGCATGGGAAATGCCGCAATCCTTGTGACGGTCTTCAGGCTCTGCCTGACCTAATTCGCCCTTTAGCATATTCCCCAAGTGTTCCCATGCTGCTCCCTTCCTGTCACTCCGCTCTAGCTGCTGGCCTCTTCGCCATGCCTGGAACTTGCCAGATTACTCCTGCCTCAGGGCCTTTGCCCTTGCTGCTCCTGAGCCTGGAATACTCCTCCCCAGGTGTCCACACAGCTTGCCGTCCTTCAGGTCTTCAATCACATATCACCTTTTTTTTTTTTTTTTCTCAGACAAGGTCCTATTCTGTCACCCAGGCTGTAGTGCAATGGTGCAATAATGGCTCACTGCAGCCTTAACCTCCTGGGCTCAGCGATCCTCCCGTGTTGGCTTCTTAAGTAGCTGGGACCACAGGTATGTGCCACCATGCCCAGCTAGTCTTTTAAAATTTTTTGTAGACATAGAGTCTCACCATGTTGCCTAGGCTGGTTTCAAACTCCTGGGCTCAAGCAATCCTCCTGCCTTGTCCCCCTAAAGTGTTGGGATTACAGGCGTGAGCTACCATGCCCGGCCACGTCACCTCTTTAGTGAGGTCTTTGGTCGTGCTGCCTAAAATTGCAAACTGCCCCCTGGACCCTGCCAGCACTCCGCCCCCCTCCCCATCTCTTCTCCCTCCTCTATATCCCTTCTAAGTGTTTATTGCCTTCTAATTTATTATGTATTCGTGTTGTATTGCTTGTTACTCCCTTTAGAACATAATGAGAGAAGGGCCTTTTGCTTGTTTTGTGCCCCGTGGTATCTCCAGCGTCTAGCTCAGAATTGGTGCTCAGCAATATGTTGTTATTATTATTATTTTTAAAATTAATTAATTAATTAATTAATTTATTTTTAAATTATTATTATACTTTAAGTTCTAGGGTACATGTGCATAACGTGCAGGTTTGTTACATATGTATACTTGTGCCATGTTGGTGTGCTGCACCCATCAACTCGTCAGCATCCATCAACTCGTCATTTACATCAGAGGGGGGAGGGGGGAGGGATTGCATTGTTATTATTTTTTATACGCTCTCTGGAGGATAGGTTGGGCCAGCGCCCCCCTGCTGGTGTGACTGGGCCATGACCAGGGTCCCTAAGCTCGCTGTGCTTCTTCGGAAAGACGCTTCCTCCATCCCTCCCGTCTCTTCCACGGAAGCCCAGGAGCAGGATTCCTGCTGACAGCCCCTCCCACCCGCAGGCATCCCACTGATGGCAAAATGCAGCCCCTCTGCTGGCTCTGGGCTCCCTCCCTGCCAGAAGCTCAGTGAGCATCCGGGGAGGATGGCTGGCAGCCTGTGTGCCATCTCATTCCGGAGGAATTTCCCCACTTCCCAAAGTGGTCCAGTGCCTGGGGGCCCCGGAGCCTGGGTGGCCTGATTTAGATGCTGGGAGCAGGGCCCCAGCTGCAGTCTTCCCTAGCCAGCCGAAACTCCTTCTGCCAGAGAGGTTTCTCCTCTGAAGGCTCTCTGGCCTTGTGCATCTCTGCCCCAGAGAGCTGTTCTTTCTAGATCACTGGGCTGCACCCAAGTGTGGGAGTAAGATACCGCAGTCACTCGGTCACTCTGCTGCACCAAGCTCCTCTTTCTTTAGGCACACCTCCTGGAGCATCTGCAGGTGTCTCTCAGACCCCCTCCCCTCCCAATAGTCCCAGCCTCATCCCCTGTCAAACCTTGTTGGCCCATGTCCCATTTGCTTATTGCCTGGCCTGTTGGAGTGACTGACAGTCCGATACCTTCCTCATTTATTGTGTCCCTCTGGGACCTTCAGGAGACAACAGTGCTTTCATTCAGAGAGTGGCAAATGGAATTGCAGGCTGGCGGTGGTGGGATTTTGGAATAGGCTGGCCTCCCGTCTCTGGATTCCCACTAGGGAAGTGGAGACTCCCTGGAAAGAGGACAAGATCAGGTATCAGATAGACTGGAGTTGGAATCCTGTCTTTCTTATTTGGATGTGTCCTCTTGGGAAAGTTCCTTGCCCTTCTGTAGAATGGGTGTAGCAGAGGTACCACTCCTCCCAGGAGGGCTGGGGGGACTAAGTGAAATGATGGATATGAGGCCCTTGGCTTGGGGCCTGGCACAGAGTAAGGGTCAACAAATGGGAGTGGTCCTGCTGCACCAGGATGTGGGTCAGGTCTTCTCCCTGCCAAGTGCTGAGCCGTCAATGGTACCCAGCTACCCCAGGGCTATCTGAAGCAATGCAGGAGCCAGCTGGTCCCCCGGAACCTGCCCTGGGCATGGGCGAAGGCTCCTCCTCCTGGGATCCAGCATCTCTCTGGCTGTTGCTCTCCATGCAGGACCTGCTCCTCCCACCTTGCTCTTTCTGTCTGGGCAGTCAGGGCTGATGAAGCTGGCCACCCTGGAGCCATAGGGAAGTCTCTGCCTGTTGTGTTTGGTATATCCTCTGACACTCAGTGACTTCTATTTCACAGACCTCTCGAGGATCCTGATTTCCTGCTGTCTTGTGTGTAAAATGACTCAAATGAGGGACAGAAACCCAGACACATATGAACAGCTGGAACACAGGAGTATTTGCAAATCCCAGGGTGTCAGGCCTGGGAGAGCCCTGAGGGTCGTGAGACCCACCTGCTCTGTCAGTGATGGAGAGCCGGAGGTCCAGAGAGGGCCTGTTACCTGTCACAGGTCACACAGCTTGTAAAGGACTGAGCTAGGGTTCAAACCTGGATTTCCTAATTCCCCACCCAGTGCTCTCTCCACTGCACCCCACCAGCCTGAACCGTCAGTGTGCTGGGGACCCCACAGGGAACCCCACTTTCAGTTCCTGTCTCCATGTCTTGACCCGCATCCCCATACTGGATCAGGTAGAAAGTCACAGGGAGCAACTGACAGCGTAGGGATTGGTGAGGATCAGGATAGTCTCTAATTCCAAATGGGCCAGTTATAAGAACTCGCTGACTGCCTCCTCTCCACGCCTCTGTCCGTGCTTTTTCTGTAGTCTGGATTGCTCTCCTCCCAACTCTGCTGGTCAAAATAGCCTTCTCACACCTCCCAGGTACCACCCCTTCCAACTCCCACACCTCCCAGATCCCAGCCCTCCCAGGTCCCATACCTCCCAGCTCCTACCCCTCCCAGGTCCCACCCCTCCTGGATCCCATCCCTCCCGGATCCCACCCCTCCCAGCTCCCACCCCTCCTAGGTCCCACCCCTCCCAGTTCCCCCTCCTCCTAGGTCCTACCCCTCCCGGGTCCCACCCCCCCAGCTCCCACCCCTCCCAGATCCCACACCTCCCGAAAAGCTTTGTGCAGAAAATTAAGGACTGTGCACTGTTCCTTTGTGCCCCATATAGCACTTTGTTTATGCTGCTTTTATCACGTAGTTTCTTGTTTTCATTGTTGGCTGAAGGAAATGGCCCTTTCCCGCTTTCATTCTAAGACATTTGGGAGCCAAGTCAGCTTCAGAGGAAGCCAGGAATCACCTGCGTCCCGACCATAGCACTCAGCAGGAGCTTCTCTGCTGCTGAGGCTTGGGTGGCCTGGCTTCCTCCCACCCGGCCAAACTGTCATCTTCCCTCAGTTTGTGGGAAGTCGGTCTGTTCATCTCTGAAATACTCTTAACAGGCACTTTTAAACTAGACATTGGGTCCTTCTGTAAACCTGTTCTGGCACAGATGCTTACAAACACTCATCTTTCCAGTAGGGTCCCGAGACCAGATGGCCTGGTGCCCACAGTGTCGCAAAAGGCTGGAGTTTGGTTGGTTTCCCCTGCCTAGAAAATAAAGGAAAGGAAGATGTGGCATCCGCCTAACCAGGCTCTCCTGCTGAGGGTTTCCAGCTCTCAGAAATCTCACATTGTTAAGAGCTATCATGTCTGAGCTGGGGCCTGCTATCACCTGCACCTCCCAAGCAGCTCCTGCAGGAAGTTGGACCTCAGAGCCAATCAAAGCCTTGGGATTCCAGGGATCTGCCGGTATCCTCCTCCTGTCATGGACCAGAGATCCTAGCAAAAGCCAATGATTGGCTCCACGCAGACTTTGTAGTTGACACTTAATGCCTTCTTCCTGTATACCGGGCACTGTGACAAGAGCTTTTATGTTATCACATGTAATCATCCCGATAACCTTAAAGCACAGGTGATATTGTCACCATTTCATAGATGCAGAAATTGAGGCCTTGGGATGTTGAGCCATGTGCCCAAGGTCACACACAGCTAGAAGGCTGCCAGCTGGGACTGGAATCCAGCTCTTGCTGACCAGAAAACCTGTGCAAATGACCATTGTACCACCCTGCCATCAGGTCACCTCTGCCCCCTAACACCTGATCCCAGCTTTCTAGAATAAGGCCAGTGTACTCATAGAGTCTCCAGGTTCGGCTTAACGTGGGCTTAAATGCCATCAGGGTGGAACTCCACTCCTTCCATTAGGAAACTGCTGCCCAACCTCAGAGCTTCGCCGGGAGAAAATGGTTCCTGCCACTAGGCCTAAAATTCCCAGGGATTCATCTCATACCATTTTGCATAATTATGCCCTCTCATGTCATCCCCAATACTTCCCCTCCCTCAAAGGCCTTCACACCCCTTGGAGCCTTGCATGCAATTATCCTATTCTGCTTAACTTGGCAAAGCCCAGAGTGTGGGTCTTTTCATCTGTTATAATTATTCCATTTCCCTTGTTCCTGCATTGTTTCAGATATTTCATCTCTGAACACCCTCCAACTGCAGGGTACCCTCTGGAACAGTGGTTGCCAAGAGCCCAATGCTGCAGTCAGGAAAGATCTCATTAGGAGCAGATGGAGGGAGGGAACATCCCCACTGGGCAGGGGTTGCCCAAGCTGCCAGTAACAATGCCATCTGGAGGGTCTTACCTCTTCCATTCCTGGGCATCCAGGGCTGCCCAGACACTAGTCTGAAGGCGGAAGGGGCTTACCAATTGCTCTTCTGGGCACGGAGGGTGTGGATAGACCCCTCTCTGAGCAGGGACATGGGTCTGAGTCTGTCTACATGTCTCTCACCTCAGCCTTCTTTCACTACTCTCGTTCAGCTGTGCGTTTATTTAACAACCATTTGTCAAAGACCTGCCACAGGCCAGACCTAGAGCTGGGCGGTGGGGATGCCATGGCAAATAGAGGCATGCAGTCCCTGCCCTCAAGGGACATAGGTTCCAGTACATGGGAAAGACAGTAACCAAGCAAAGCAGCTGATGCATATGGACAGTTGAGGCACAAGGAGGGCAAGGGGCAGAGTCCAGGGAAGGAGAGTAACAAGGGGTCCCGCTGACGTGCGGGTGGTCAGGAGGGGCCTCTGAGCAGGTGGCACTGAAGCTGAGACCTGAAGATAGGAAGGACCCTGCTAGGGAAAGACGTGGGAGGTCGGTTTCTGAAAGAGGTGACAGGATATACAAAGCCCTGGGCAGGAGAGGCTTGGCTGAATGGAAGGATGGATGGAAGGGCAGTGGGCATGAGCTGAGGCTGGAGGGCTGGCAGCCCAGACTGGGAGGAGGTTATGTATGATTGCAAGTACTTGCCTCTCCCACTCACTTGCTGTGTGGCATGAGCAAGTCACTAACTTAGGTCTTCTCTTTGGTAAAATGGAGAAGGAAGATCAGGCACGGTGGCTCATGCCTATAATCTCAGCAATTTGGGAGCTTGGGGCAGGAGGATCACTTGAGGCCAGGAGTTTAAAACTAGCCTGAGCAACATAGCAAGAACCTGTCCCTATGGAAAATAAAAAAAAAAAAATTAGCTGGGCACAGTGATGTGAACCTGTAGTCCAAGGTACTCAGGAGGCTGAAGTGGGGGGATCACTTGAGCCTGGGAGTTCCAGAGTGTAGTGAGCTATGATGTGCACTCCAGCCTGGGTGACAGAGTGAGACCCTATCTCTTAAAAAGAAATGGAGACGGTAATTCCCCCTTCCTAAACGTGTCAGGAGGCTTCAATGGGAAGCCAGGCTGTTCCAGGCCCAGGGCAAGCCCTGCATGCAGGGAACAATTCTTTTCTTTTTTTCACCCCTAGTTCCTTAAGGAAAAACATTCTAATGTCTCGGCTCTCTCTCTCCAACCCACTCTTGTCCACCGTCCTTCCCCTCCCAAATGTGAGGTTCTCCCATTCTAAGTGACACCCAGACAGAACTGGCCAGACTTCAGCCATAACGTGTCCAGTTGTCTCAACTCTATGTTGTTTGAGCTCTGCCGGTCCCAGATGGTGACGCAACGGACAGGGTTTCTGCCCCCACGGTGGGCTCGCAGGTGTGCCTTCATCTCACTTGCATTCTCTCCTTTTTAATCTTCAAATTGTTTTAATTAGTTATTCAGTGGGTACAAAATAATTTTTCTGGCATCTGTGTGAAGTATAAAGAACGAGAACACAGCGAACACCTGCGTACCCACTGCTCGGTTTAAGGAGAGCATTTCCTTCCTATTTGGACTTACGCGTCTGCGTCTCCCCAAGTTTGCCTACAGCTAATCACTTTCTTCAATTTTGTGTTTATCTTTTCATTTCTTTTCTTTATAGTTTTGCACTTATGTTTACATACCCAAGTAACATATTGTTTTAGTTTCTGCATGCTTTGGAACTCTATGTAAAGATAAACGCAACCACACTGTATATATCTTTCATTTGCCTTTTTTGTTCAACCTGGTTTTTTTGAGATCCGTGTTATAACTGGTTTTTTTGCTCTTGTCCCCCAGGTTGGAGTGCAATGGCTCGATCTTGGCTCACTTGAACCTCCCTGGTTCAAGCAATTCTCCTGCTTCAGCCTCCTGAGTAGCTGGGATTACAGGTGCCCGCCACCACGCCCGGCTAATTTTTGTGTTTTTAGTAGAGATAGGGTTTCACCATGTTGGTCAGGCTTGTCTCGAACTCCTGACCTCAAATAATCTGCCCACCTCGGCCTCCCAAAGTGCTGGGATTACAGGCATGAGTCACTGTGCCTGGTCGGTTACTGTTATATAGTTATTCCATTATGGGAGTAGATCATGATTTAATTATTCATTCTCTGACCTAAGGATGTTTGGAGCTGTTTTTAGGTTTTTTTCTTTCACAGTGCTGCTGAGAACATTCCGGTTCGTAACTGGACCCACAGATGCAATGGTGTCGATCTAGGAGTGGAATTGCTGGGTTATGGAGTAAGGCTAAATTGTTTTCCAAAGCGGCTCTACCTGCTGATATTCCCTTTGGCAGTATAGAAGTATTCCTGTTGATCCACAGCCTTCCCAGCCCATGCTTGGTATCTTCTTAAGTTTTGTTGATTTAGAGGGTGGTATCTCATTGTGGTCCCCCTCAATGTTCCAGTGTATTCTTCAAAGCAGCCATTTTTTGTCTTCGCCAAGGTTAAGATTACTCTCTCCTCTTCAGAGTCTGTTTCCAGGCCCACCCTCTACCCTTCTTGACTATGGCAGAAAAGGATGCAGCCTTCCTTCTCTCTCAAGCCTGGGCTCTTTTCTCTCTAACGTAGAAGCCTACTTCTCCCCTTCCTCCCCATCATCTCCAGTGTCCCCATATTTATGATTTCCAGATTTCATAAATGAGTAGTGTGGTAGGTAGTGTTGGTCACATACCCAATCTCTGGCTATTTTCAACCTCTTCTTCCTTGCCTTCCTCTTCCTATAGAGTCTGAAAATGCTGGATAGCTTCCTGGCCGCCCTTGCAACTAGACATGGCCATGGGACCGAGTTCTGGCCAATGCGATACAGGGGCATGTTTACTGGGAGGCTTCTGAGAAAGATTTATCTCCCTGAAAAAAGGAAGTAGGTTCTCCCTCCTTCTGCCTGCCATGGATGTTTATACATGAGAACATGATGTTTGGAACTGCAGCAGCCACCTTGCAAGTCCGAGCAGTAAGTCTGAGGATGAGAAGCCAGTATGCTTAGAATGTAGAGAAAGGATGAAAAAGGCCTGGATTCTTAGGGACACTGGGGGGCCAGGGAGCTAATTCTGGAGCTGCCACCCTATAGACTGCTTGTTATGTTAATCAGATGTCTTTATTCTCAAATGATGTTCATAGGATAATCTATTTGCAGCCCCAAAATCCTGACTTTGGCCTTTGTAGCGATTTCTGTCGTGCTTTTTTTGTCATCGTGTTCACTGACTCTTTTTGTACTCCAAATCATGCTCTCTAAAGACTCAGTAATGTAATTCCTGCCAATCCAGTTCATCCTGAACTTTCTATAATACTGACACTGTTCATCCACCTTCTGGAGGCTTTTCCCTCTTGGGCTTCTGTGATGCTCCAGGGTCCGGGGTCTTCAGCTGCTGTCATCTTTTTCTCCTTCTCTCCATGAGTTACTTTTGCTGAACATCTGCTACAGACCAGGAGCTGAACATGGTTCTTTCCAGAGGTCATTTTACTCCCTACAAAACTCCTGTGACTTTGGTATTACAATTTCCACTTCACAGATGTGGAGCGTAAGCTCAGAGATGGTAATTAACTCATCCACAGTGATGGACTTAGTAACTGACACACAGCTGGGATTTGAACTGAGGTATCTTCAATTTCAATTACACCATCTCGCCCAAGGCTAGACAGCCAGTCTCTTTCTCATAGCTCTTTTTAACGCTCTCCTGAGGTCAAATGACAGATTCTGATTGTATTAGGCCATTTTGCATTGCTATAATAAAATACCTGAGACACAGCCTGGCGCAGTGGCTTGTGCCTGTAGTCTCGGTATTTTGGGAGGCCAAGGAGGGCAGATTGCCTGAGTCCAGTAGTTCAAGACCAGCCTGGGCAATATGGTGAAACCCTATCTCTACCAAAAATACAAAAATTAGGCAGGCGTGGTGGCTTGTAACTGTGGTCCCAGCTATTCAGGAGACTGAGGTGGGAGAATCATTTGATCTTGGGAGATTGAGGCTGCAATGAACCACGATAGCACCACTGTACTGTAGCCTGGGTGACAGAGTGAGACCCTGTCTTAAAAAATACCCGAGACTGGGTAATTCATAAAGAAAAGAGGTTTAATTGGCTCACAGTTCTTCAGGCTTTACAGGAAGCGTGGTGCTAGCATCTGCTCGGCTTCTGGTGAAGGCTCAGGGAGCTTTCAACCATGGTGGAAGGCAAAAGGGGAACAGGAATGTCACATGGGGGCCATACACTTTTAGACAGACAGATCTGGCGAGAACTCACTCACTATTGTGAGGACAGCACCAAAAGGATGATGCCAAACCATTCATGGAAATCCACCCCCACGGTCCAGTCACCTCCCACCAGGCCCCACCTCCAATACTGGAGATTACAGTTCAACATGAGATTTGGGTGGGTACAAATATACAAACGATATCACTCACTGCATCAATTCTAGAGAGGCCTCTCAAGTTTTTCCCAGTCTTACATGATCCCTTCAGTCCTGAAAAACCACGAATGCTTCTCCTCTCCCCTTACATCTGCCATGTGTAATTCTCACCTGGTCTGCCTTTGTGGTTTCTGACCACAGCATCTTTCAACCAGGGAGATGGATGGGTCATCCTGCATTCTTTTTTCCACCCCTCCCTTCTCCATCTCATATTCTCAGTCAGAAGCAGCAGCCCTGGGTGACCCCACTGAAAATGTTTCTCACATCTGTCCCTTTGTCCTCACTCCTAGGCCATGCCCCATGCCTCACCACCTCCCCTTCCCCTTCTCATCCATCCCTGAGACTGCTCCCAGATGGGTGGTTCCAATACATTGCTTTCCTGATGCCCTCACATGCTCCCACTGCTTATATGGCCCAGTCCTGGCTTTCATGGCCCTTCATGATCTGGCTCCAGCTTTGGTTCTTGACAGAGTAGTTCAAATCCACCAGCATGGGCTGCTGTTTCCGGACATACCTTCCCCTTTCTTAACTTCCAGCTGCCCACTCTCCACCCCCACACTGTCTGGCATCTTCCTCCCCTAAGCAGAAAACACCTCATCTTTCAGTGCCCACCTCTAGTCCTATGGGTGAGGGGAAGACTTCTGTTACCAGACTGCTGGGATCTCTCCCCACTCAGCTTTGCTATAACTCTTGCTGTCTCTACAGGTTCCTGGGGCACCTGTCAGATGCTCACTGTGTCATGGTGTCTGAGCCAGATTTCCCACACAAGACCATAAAGTTCTTTACGATTGGAACCATGCCTCTCCCTATCTCAACCTTGGGGAACTGAACGGAGATGTTCCCTTTCCTGTAAGTCAACTCACCTGCCTGTATCAATATTAACTGAGCATTTACTATGTTCCAGGTTCTGTTCTAGGCACTGGGAATGCAGTTGAGGAGACAAAGTTCCTGCCTTTAGGAGTTTATGGTGTAATAGGGAAGACAAACAAATAAACTGTAGAAAGAATGACTTATAGGGAAAGTATAGGGTGCTCGTAATAGCGGTGCACATAACCAAGGCCAGAGTGACAGGAAAGGCTTCATCCCAGGGAAGGAAATTGTAAATTGAGACTAGAAGAGGTTTAGCCAGGTGAAGTGGCAGGTGAAGAGCAAGGAATATTCCAGGTAGAGCACAGGTGAAAGCTCAGAAGTGAGAGAGAGCACAGCACATTTGAGAGAGTGGAAAACCAAAGTCTGCTCTGGCTGTGGCTGGCATGGAGTGTGTGTAGAAGAGAAGTGGTAAGTAGGGCTAGGAGGGGTGGTGGGTGGGGGCCAGATGCGCTGGACCCAGGAGAGAGAGGTGTCCTGGGTATTGTGGCCTTGGTGAGGAGGGATGACACTTTTTTTTTTTTTGAGGTGGAGTCTCGCTGTGTCTCCCAGGCTCGAGTGTGGTGGCATGATCTCGGCTCACTGCAACCTCCACCTCCTGGGTTCAAGTGATTCTCCCGCCTCAGTCTCCTGAGTAGCTGGGACTACACGTGCACACCACCACACCTGGATAATTTTTGTATTTTTTTGTAGAGATGGGGTTTCACCATGTTGGCCAACATGACTGGTTTTACCCCCAGCCTCAAGCAATCTGTCCACCTTGGCCTCCCAAAGTGCTGGGATTACAGGCGTGAGCCACCGCGCCTGGCCCCAGCACTTTTTGGCCAAGGAAGCTTTAGGTCCAGGGGCATATCAGGGGCCCAGCAGGAGGAATAGATGACGTGGAGGCAGGAAATGGTGAAATGGCTGCTAGAACTCGGAAGACTGGAAATGTTCCAATTGCCGGAACTTGCCCTGTGACCTGGGCAATGGTCAGGAATTCCAAAACCTCTAAGGAGTTTACCAGGCAAAGCATGGTAAGATAGAAACCATGAGGGAGGTGTCTAGAAAGCCCTGTATTTGGGAGTGGAATGGTTCAAGAAAGGCTTCCTGGCCCTGATGGACTTCAAGATGTGTCTGCAACGTGGGACTGATAGTGCTGGGCCTCGGTGTGGTGAGAAAGGTGTTCTCTCCTTCCTGCCAGTGCCCAGAACAGTTCCTGGAACATAGGAGATGCTCAATCTTAGCCTGTGGCTAAGGGCTTCTGGCTCTGGGGACCCTGGTGGCCCAGTTACTCCTGGGACCTCTGGTTCTCCTTTCCAAAGCAGAACCTGACCTTAGGAGTGTGAGGTTGGCAAAGGCCACTTCCTCATCATTCATGTCCCTCCCAGTCTCTACCAAGCTAAGCAAATAGCTACTTTCTTTCCAAGGTAATTGGACCAATTTGTCCAAACATGGAAAGCCAATAAGTGGGTCTGAACTGAAGTCTTTATCTATTATGGCACCACCCCTATTGTCTATAATTTAGTATCATCTGCAAAATAAAATTTTCATTTATACACTCTCCCATAGAACAAATCAGATACAAAATGATAGATTCTAACAGTATCTCCAAGAAGCTCCCTTTCCAGAGAACTCTGCTTTAATTAATTCAACAAATATTTATTGAACCAGGCATTATTCTAGGCATTTGGGATACATCAGTGAACATAGCAAAGATCCTTACCTAAGCTTGCAATTTAGCAGGCAAGACAAACAGAAGACATAATAAGGAAATTATACAGTTTGCTAGAAAAGGTGATGAGTGCTACAGAAAAGGACTAGAAGGGGGACTAAACAGAGAGTTCTCTTTTCCACAAGCCAACCTACCTGAGTGGGAAGGAGGATGGGAAGGACGGAGGGAAGGAAGAGATAGGACACAACGTCTGTGTTTTACTGCCTGCATAAGACTTTGTCCCTGGTTGGAATTTTAAACTAATTGCATGTATTACTTTGATAAAAATTAAGTTTAAATAGTGACATAACTATATGGGGAGGCGAGGGCATCGGTGTGACCCAAGTTCTCTTCTGTCGCTGAAGAAAACAGGACAAAGTTTCTAAAGTGAATAAATCAAGAGATAGAAGCACAGGTATATAGGTCAGGCACAGTGGCTTACACCTGTAATCACAGCACTTTGGGATGCTGAGGCAGGAGGATCACTTTAGGTCAGGAGTTCAAGACCAGCCTGGCCAACACGGTGAAACTGTCTCTACTAAAAATACAAAAATTAGCCAGGCATGGTGGCACACACTTGTAATCCCAGCGACTAGGGAGGCTGAGGCAGGGAAATCACTTGAACCCAGGAGGCGGAGGTTGCAGTGAGCCGAGATCATACCACTGCACTCCAGCCTGGGTGACAGAGCGAGACTCTATCTTGAAAAAAAAAGTACAGGTATACCATTTAGAAAGTAAAGATCATTATCAGAAGAATTTAAAACAGAAACCACGAAAACAGTGAAAAGTCATTTCTTCTAAAGGAAAGAAGACAGACTGGGAAGGCTCAGGACAGAGTTGGTGGGGGACTCTTGCCTTTTTAAAACAAGCCTTGCTGTATGTTTGGGGTTTTAAACTCATAGGCATGTGTTACTCTGATGATTAAAAAAAATTCTGCTGAGCACTTGAGGGGGTCCACGATGATGGGAGATACCTTTGGGACTTCTGCGGGGAGTGGAGGGTGGTAGAGCAAGCAAGTTCTGCCTCATTTCATCCAAATCCACCTTCTTCTATTTATTTTATGTATCTGACTTTCATGCGAGCTTTGAACAAAGGGTTCTGCAGCTAAAATTGGTTTGAACTCTATGATCCCTTTTGGCTCTCGTAATTAATGATGCTTTATAAGCACCTGTTACCCTTTGTGCTCATGTCTATTTACTTCCTGAAATAATTTCCTTAATTTAGCCAGAAGCCTTGCAGTCTTCCCCCAGTTGGCTATGGTGTGATATGATTGGTGAGTTTGCTGCCAGTTTGCTTGGTGTAGAGGTGAGACCGTGCAGTCGGTCATTCCTGATTGCTACTTCAGAGGGCCTCTGGAGCCACTGTTAGAACAAAGGTCCCATGGGCATTCTGTCTGGCCTCCAGCACAGTGGCTATTGTAACAACAGGTAAACATTTTGGCCAATAATTCTCCAATGTCATCTCAGTATCTGCAGTCTCTCCTGTGCAGCTGTGAATCTGCTTATAGAATCTACTTATAGAACCTTGCCTCCTACTCCACTTCCTGGGGATGGGGAAGAGAGAGAGAAAGAGAGAGAGAGAGAGAGAGAGAGAGAGAGAGAGAGAGAGAGAGAGAGAGAGACTGTGAATGAAGTTAGGAAAGGGAGGGAGGGAGGCAACTCCCCTTTAGCTTAGTCACCTCCTAGTGACTCCACTTCCAGACATGTGTCATAGTCGGCCTACTCTTGCTCTTGTTCTATTTTTAGGGCATGTCCACTCCATTCATGTTTCTTGGGCCTCTGTAGTTGTTGCCATTTCTGCTTGGCAGCTGCTTTCTTGAATTCGAGGTTCCATAGGTTCTGTGTTTCCAGGCACCTTTCATGCACCCTTGCCTTTGCACACTGTTTTTCATCTGGTGTCTGGGGATCTGACACTGATCCTTGAAGGCCACGATCAAATGCCATGTAGTTTGTAAAACCTTTCTGGGCCCCCAACTCTGGAGAGTCTGTCTCCACCTTAGCACTTATCACAGACCCCGGCCATCTCTCGATTGCATGTTGGTGTCCTTGGGGGGTTGGAAACATCCCATGGTCGTCTCTCTGAGGCATACAGTGGATGTTTAATAACTGCTTGCCGAGTGAAATGAAGTATATTTGCCGATATCTCTTCTATGCTTTAGGAAATCCCACTGGGCCTGCAAGAAATGTCAGTGTGGGAAGATTTCTCTCAAGGCATCACCATAAATCTTTTCCTGTTTTCTTCTTGAAAGACAAGATGTGGAAGAGTCAGGTAACATCTAGAGAAAGCCTCTAATATTTGGATGAATTCTATCTGGGGAGGGGGAATTCTTGCCACCATTTTACAGATCAGAAATCTGAGACTCAGAGAGATTGAGATTTGCTAATGATTACATAATGATTACATAGTAAATAGCAGAGCCAGAGGTTGAAACCTGTGTCATCTGACTCCAGGGACGCCGTTTCCTGCCACACACTTCCTAGTAGTCTCCGCAATGTGCTGTGAGATGACACCGTTTAAGACTTTCCAGACCACAAGCTCCCCCTCAAGCATTCATGCGATTGTTTTCCATCCAGACCCAAGTGCTGAGAATTTCCTTGTCTCCCCTGCTTTTTCTTCATCTTCCTGAGGTTTGCTAGCTCATTCCCTGGCTTCTCTGCAGTCTGCAAGAGTTCGTTTTTCTCTCATCTCTTTCCAGATATTATGATTTCCAAATCTTTCTGTTGGTTTCTTTTTCCGGCTGTGGTCCTTTATTGGGAGGCTTTCCAATGCAGCCGCAGATCGGAGGATGATAACACTGAATTAGTTAGTGGATCTTCTTTGATGTTATTTTGTGGGTGAACTCATTAATTTATGATAAAAAAACATCAAAGAGTTAGGCTCTTGCATAGGACTGGATTGTCCCAAGGCAGCTGGATAATAATGATTAGTCAGATTAAATCTCAAAGAGCTCTCTGCCTCAAATATAGGGGCTAAAGTCCAGATGACTGCATTTGGGAACATCCCATCCTCTAGCATCCCATCACAGCCTTGAGTCAGTGCAACGTGGAACGCTCCCCACTCTGAATGTGGGTCTCTGTCTGTGGCTTCCACTTTGAGGCCACTAAGACTTCAGGTCTGTCCAGATTGTTACAACCCTGGAGGCAATGTAGGGGAAATAAGGTGAGGCTGTGAAAGCCTCTTTCCCATCAGAGCAGCTGGATATTAAAAGGGATCATTTGTCCTTGCGTGAGTGATCTCAAAGCCCTCTGTAGACTCCAGTCCTGTGATGTCAATGGGGAGAACTCTCTCTGGGCTACACGGGGAAGTGCCAGCTCCATGCTTGGCATGGAGCAAGCTTTCTATAGGTACTGGTTGAATGATGGACCAAGCTTTCTAGAGGTAATGGTTGGATGATGTGTGAAAAGCCGTTGGCTAGTAGAAGGGGAGCAGGAGTGGAGCTCAGGTTTTTCTTTATGTGACAAAACCTCCTAACCAGCTCCCATCTGTGGCCGTTTACCGTGCTTCTTTCACCTCTGTGGAAAATTGTCTGTGCTCCTCTCCCAAGCCATCCCCTCTCTGTTTGCCTTGTGTTCCATTCCCTGCTGGCCTGTTAAGGGCTTGCTCCTGCAATTAACCCTCTCTTTTCTGACCTATCAGTGTTTCCCTCTCTACTAGATGATTCCTGTCAGCAGACAAACATGCCCTAATGTCTTCCCTCTTGAAAGGAACCTCCCTTGCTTCCATGTCTCCCTTGGATCCCCATGCTAGTCTTTGCTTCCCTTTGCAGCAGAAAGAGTTGTTTACACTCTCAGTGCCTCTCCTTCCTTTCCTCCATGCTAACTCTCAGACCCACTTTAATCAGGATCTTATCCCTGTACCACTAACACAACTCTTGTCAAGGTCACTGGTGAACCTTCTTGCTGCCAAGTCCAGTGGTCATTTCTCAGTTCTCATCTTATTCCACCTGCGAGCAGTGTTCAATATGGCAGGCAAGGCTCTCTTTCCAGCCTTCTTTGCTTGGCTTCAGGACACCACTCTCTCTTGGGTCTCCTCCTACTTCACTGGCCCCTCTTCTCAGTCTTTTGTCTTCCAGCCTGTCAGTGACCAAGTGTCCTGAATCAGTTCTTGGACAGCTTTTCTAGTTATGCCTACTCCCTTGATGTCTCTAGTCCCATGGTTTTAAATGCTATCCACATACTGAAGAGTCCTGAAGTTATATCTCCAACTCCTCCTCCTCCCTTATAACTTACTTATAACATGTACATCAAACTTCAAACCTAAGTCGACAAAACACAACCAAAATGCTGTGTACCCCAACCCTTCAGGCCTACTCAGTCCCTAGTCTTCTCCTCTCAGTAGACAACCACTCCTTTCTTCTGATGGCTCAGATCTCAAGACTTAGAATCATCTTTGACTATCTCTTATGTATTTATGTATTTATTTATTTTGAGACAAAGTCTTTCTCTGTCCAGGCTGGAGTGCAGTGGCGCAATCTCAGCTTACTGTAGCCTCTGCCTCCTGGGTTCAAGTGATTCTCCTACCTTAGCCTCCTGAGTAGCTGGGACTACAGGTGTGTGCCACCATGCCTGGCTAATTTTTGTGTTTTTAGTGGAGTCAGGGTTTTGCCATGTTGGTCAGGCTGGTCTTGAACCCCTGATCTCAAGTGATCCACCCGCCTTGGCCTCCCAAAGTACTGAGATTACAGGCATGAGCCACCATGCCCGGCCTGTCTTCTTTATACCACACATCAATCCATCAGAACATCCTCTCAGCATTACTTTCAAATTATTTCTAGAATCTGGCCACTTCTTCCCACTTCTGCTGCTACTACCAAATTCTAAGCCACCACCACATCTTCTAAGCCTGAGCTGCTGTAACAACCTCCTAATTGGTTTTGCAGCTTCTAGTCTTGCCTCCCCTCTGACATCCAGTGGAATCTTTTAAAAACTGCAATTAGATGATGTCACGCCCCTATGCTAAACCTCCTTAGGCTTGCCATCTCACTTTATGAGTAGAATCTAAAGTCTGTATCGGGGCCTACAAGACCCTGGAAGACCTGATTCCTGCTACTGCTCTGAACTCAACTCCCAACTCTCTTCCCCTTGCTCACCTCAGGTCTAGCTACACTGGTCTCCCAGCTATTTTTTGTTATTATTATTATTATTTTTTGGAACTGAGTCTCACACTGTCACCCAGGATGGAGCGCAGTGGTGCAATCTCAGCTCACTGCAACCTCCGCCTACCACGTTCAAGTGATTTTCCAGCCTCAGCTTCTCGAGTAGCTAGGATTACATGCAACCACCACCACACCTGGCTAATTTTTGTATTTTTAGTAGAGATGGGCTTTTGCCGTGTTGGCCAGTCGAGTCTTGAACTTCTGTCCTCAAGTGATCCACCTGCCTTGGACTCCCAAAGTGCTGGGATTACAGGTGTGAGCCACCGGGCCTGGCCTCCTGCTGTTCTTTGAACATACCAAGCCCAGTCCTGCGTCAGGGCCCTTGGATTCTGTCCTCTTTGCCTTGTCACTCTTCCTCCAGGTACCTATATGTCTAGGTCTCTCTCTTCCTTCAGGGCTCTACCCAAATTTCACCTTATCAAAAAAAGTATTTCCTGACTATTCCTTTCTAAAATAAGCCCTCTCTATCACTATCTCCTTGCCATGTCTTCTTCCTAGCAGTGATCCCATTTTTCTTCCTAGCAGTGATCACAACTTGCCATATTTTACACATATTTGCTTATGTCATGGATTGTTACCCCCATTACTATATAAGTTCAATAAGGACAGAGGCTTTGTATTTTTAGTCATGACTGTATCCCAAGTTCCTAGAAGAGTGCCTGATACACAGTAGGCATTCAACAAATAGATGTTGAATGAATAGATTTGTTGAATGGCCTCATCCGGATATCTAGTCATCAGGTTAAGAGAGTGGTTTCCAGAAGGTTGTGTAATTGATGTGATCAAAATCAAGTGGGAGGAACCGTGAAATTTACATGAGGGTAATCAGATTATGTGCTCATTTATTACCAGTGACCACTGCAGGATTCATAGATATTCTGTTTGGTCCTTTATGTCAAATCCTATGCCAAACTATAAGGTAGAATGAGACACCTGTCTTTAACTTCTTTAGCATGTCACTTATCCTCTGGGACTCCGTGTTTTCATCTGCAAATTAAACAGCTGGAGATGTGGTTATTGCTCTGCTAGTGTATGGTCTACCAGATGCTGGAGGGAGGCAGCACAGTTAAGAGGATCAACCACACAGGCTCTGGAGCTTGACTGCCCGTGTCTGAAACCTGTCTCCATTCCCCACAAGCCCTGTGACTTTGGGCAACTTACTCAGCTCCCTCGTTTATAAAGTGGGAATAGTAAAAAGATCACAAGAACACAACTCAGAGTAATTGTGAGGATTACATAAGATCATACATGTAAAGTGTGTAGCATATGGACTGGCACATGGTAAGTGCTCACTAAATGTTAGCTATTAAAAATGTAAAGTTCTGGGGGAATTTTTGAGGGGTCATTGCTATTAATGTGTTTTAGAGGTGACAAACTTCTAGAATATTAGATGATATGGGAATTTTAAAAGCATGATAATTGGCTGGGTGTGGTGGCTCACGCCTGTAATCCTGGCATTTTGGGAGGCCGAGCTGGGCGGATCACCTGAGCTCAGGAGTTTGAGACCAGCCTGGCCGACATGGCGAAACCCCGTCTCTACTAAAAATACAAAAATTAGCTGGGCACGGTGGTGTGTGCAGGTAGTCCCAGCTACTCGGGAGGCTGAAAATCACTTGAACCTAGGAGGCAGAGGTTGCAGTGAGCCGAGATAGTGCCACTGCATTCCAGCCTGGGTGACAGAGCAAGACCCTATCACAATAAAATAAAATAAAATAAAATAAAATAAAATAAAATAAAAGCATGAGAATGGTATTTTGCCTAGTTCGGATAATGCTCTTCTTCTTGGGAGATGCATGGTGAATGGAAGTACTTACAGATAAAACCTCATGATGTCTGTCACCTTATAATAATCTAGGCAAATATATCTCTGTTTTTATATCTATCAATAAAGCAAATGTGGCAAAAAGCAATTGTTGGAGCTAGGTAGATGGCATAGTTTATTGTACTATTCTTTCAACTTTTCTGTCTGTTTCAAAATTTCAAAATAAAAGGTTGGAGAAAAAACAAAAGGCCCTAGAAACAGTCTAGTGAAATCCAACACTCATATCTTACAGAAAGAGAACCATAAGCTCAGAAAACAAGACAGTTGCTCAAGGTTATATAGCTGGAAAAGCCTGGGCCAGAAATCCAGGTCTCCTGGCTGCCAGGTTCTCCCTGTGTGTGGGCTTCAGACTGTCAGGCAGCAGTGAGCTGCAGAGGAGCACACCCCGCCACCCCTCAAAGAGACCAAGGGGTACTATGGGTGTGTAAAAAGGCACTTGTGTTGGTGTTTCCTTTTTTATGTTTATTTTGTTTATTTAATTATTTTGAGACAGAGTTTCACTCTTGTCGCCTGGGCTGGAGTGCAATGGTGCGATCTCAGCTCACTGTAACCTCTGCCTCCTGGGTTCAAGCAATTCTCCTGCTTCAGCCTCCTGAGTACCTGGGACTACAGGCATGTGCCACCATGCCCAGCTAATTTTTTTGTATTTTTGGTAGAGATGGGGTTTCACCATGTTGGCCAGGCTGGTCTTGAACTACTGACCTCAGGTGATCCACTCGCCTTGGCCTCTGAAAGTGCTGGGATTACAGGCATGAGCCACTGCACCCGGTCTTATTTTTAATTTTTTAAGAGACAGGCTCTTGTTCTATTGCCCAGGTTGGAGTGTAGTGGCACAATCATGGCTAGCTGCAGCCTTGAACTCTTGGATTCAAGTGATTCTCCTGCCTCAGCCTTCTGAGTAGCTGGGACCACAGGCACACATCAACGTCCGGCGAATGTTTTCATTTTTTGTGCAGACAGGGTCTTGCCCAGGCTTGTCTCGAACTCCTGGGCTCAAGCAATCCTCCCACCTCAGCCTCCCAAAGTGTTGGGATTACAGGTGTGAACCACTGCGCCTGGTCTCCTTTTTATTAAACAAATAGCTCATTTAGTTGGAATTTATGATGTCAAAAGTGTGAAGGTGGCACCAGAGCCAGACCTGCTATCCTTGGAGAGTGAGCATACCGGTTTGGCACCATCTGCTTGTGGTTTTGAGTGGTGGTGGTAGTGGTGGTGCGTGTGTGTAAACTCGGGTTGCAGAGGAGAGAGGGAAGAGTAAAAGGGTGGGGCCCAGGTCCAGGAAGATCCGCAAGGAGAGACTGGCTTCAATTCTGGAGCTCCCTGAAAGAAGTGACCCCAGGCTATGGCTGTGAACGAAATGTGGGCACGTATTTAAAGAAAGGAAATGATTCTCTGCGGTCAGCAGGATCTTTGTCTAGCTAGTGGGGTTCCAGGAACTGCAAAGGAGAGGGAAAGGAGGGGCCGTCCGTGCGAGCCTGGCTGTGTGTATATGGGGGGAGCACACAGCGAGGAAAAGGGAGAGAAAGAAGAGAAATTATTCTGAAGAGGAAGCCGGGGGCGGGGCGGGGGAGGGGTAGAGCCGGGGCACTGGGGGTGGCTGGAAAGGTAGAGAGGTCGCACCTGGGGGCCTGCGAGAGGCTCGGGAGCAGTCAGCCTTCGCAGGCTGAAGCGTCTTGCCCCAGAAAAATCCCTGCCCCACTCTCCTTCAGGCTGGATGTCCCGGGGGCCGCGGCAGCGAGCGCAGAGCTCCGGGGCTCTCACGAGGGGGAGGGCAGGAAGGGGAGGCGGGGCCTCGCGCGGGGCGGGAGCCGAGCCTGTGGCTCGGGCGGGGCTCCTCTCCGGCGGCGCCGGAGTCTGGGGGCCGCGGCTTCCCCCTCCTGGCCCGCGGCGGCTCCTGGCCCCTCCTCCCCCCGCCGCCCCCACCCCCGCCGCCGCCGCCGCCAAAGCTAAACCCGGCCGTTGCCTGCAGGAGCCGCGGCAGCGGGCGATCGGGCCGTGAGGAGCCTCGGGCGCGGCCTCGCCTCCCGGGCCCGGCGCCTGCCTCAGCACCGCGGAGAGCGCCGCGCCCCTTGCCCGGACCCCGCCGCCCGCCCGCCCCCGGCCCACCTGTGCCCGGGCCCGCGGCGCCCGCATCAGCACTGCGGACAGCGCCCCGGGCCCCAGCTCGCCGCCGCCGCCCACCTGCTCCCGGGGTCAGCACCGCGGACAGCCCCCCTCGCCAGGCCTCGCGACAGCCTCCGAACGCCCCCTGATCATGGCCACTGAGGTAGGGGCGAGCGCCCGACTCGCAGGCAGTGCCTGATTGCCGCAGGACCAAATGCCCTAGGGGCGGGCTGGGCAGAAGGGGGAGGCGGGAGTTGGGGGTGGGATGGGTGATTCCCCGGGTCAGGTCTGGAGGGAGGAGGTAGGGGCTTAGTGAGGGCTCATCTCCCCCTTGCGTGTCAATCTTCCCCTCGCCTCACCTGAGCCCCTAAGCTGTCCGCGACACTTGTTGGCATTAGTGCCAGGGTTGCTTCAGGGCCCCAGGCTGGGCTTTCCCCTTCCCTGGACTTCACAAGTCCTGAAACCGCTTTCCTAGAGGGTTGGAGACGCGTGTGTGCGCGTGTGTGAGGGGAGGGAAGGCGGCTGGCCGCCGTTGCTATGCAGTCAGCTTCTGAACCCTAAAGCTTGGCTAAGGGATGACAGACTTACCTCTATATCCGCATTTCCTTTGCGGGAGGGAGGGGACAAAGACATCCTCAGGCTGAGAACCCAAACGGTTGGTCCCCAGTTTTGCATATCACCCTTCTTGAGTTTTTACCCCATTCGAGGTTTTTTTCTTTTTCTTTTTTTTTTTCCCCCAGGGTGTCCAAATTTCCCCTCCATCTGATGGGAGGTTCTGCCTTCTTCAGGGTGCAGTGATAGATGTGTCACCTTCAAGCACTTGAAGTCTGAACCAAGGGGCCTGTTAGCTAAGGGCAGAATCCTGGTGTAATGCTTGAGGTCAGGGATTTCCCCCTCTACCCCTAGGAATTGCCCTTCTCCCCCCTCATTTCAGGACAGAGATTGGGCTGTTTATGTTCCCACTTTATATGTAGTAAAGGTGATGGATGAGAAATGAGAGGACTGATTTGCTACTCCACACAGCATGTCAGCAGTAGAGCTGAAAGTTTTTGCCTTTGAATTTTTGGAGTGAAACTCAGGACATCAGGGTCTCCCCAGTTCTGATGTTGACTTCCTTTGTGGTGTCTCCCCATTTCCAATCCAGCTGGCATGAGCTGGGGGAGCGCAGAGGCCTTTGAATGATTCAATGCAGTGCTTCTGGGCATCCTAGTGAGCAGTGTGACATTAATACTAAGTGTGGCTGTTGTTATTCCACTCAAGTTTCCACCACAGAACAAGGTGTCATTGCTTGGCATTGCTTGGCGTTCTGACAAGGCACAAGGTTACCTAGGAGGAGAGCTTGCCTCTCAGGACTAGGTGTGGGGGCAAGCCCTGGGCAGACCCTGGGAGCTTGGTTTCTAGAATAAAGGAACCCAGAGTACTCACAAAGCACCAAAGACACAGAAGAGGGCAGGAATAATAAAGGGAGAAACCAAGGAGCTGGTTATCTTCCAGATAGGGCTGCCAGACTGCAGCAGAGCTGTGTTGGATGGAAAAGGGGAACTTCAGCTACATGGGCATGGCTGGGCCAGCAGTGTGGGCAGAGAAGGCAGCTGCCTCTGCGATGTGATCTGACAGATTCCAACAGGCCCATCTGTCCCAGGATATCTCCCTCACAGGTCTGCCATGGTCCACAGATTCCAACCAGCAGGCCACATCTCTAGGTTGAGGCGGCGTTTCCAGGAGGCTGCTGTGAGACATGCATAACTCTCCCCTGGGAGGGGCTCTGCTCATAACGCCTCTGAGAATATTGCACTTTCCTGTGTACAAAGCACTATCGCATGCATGATCTCTTTCAAGCCTCAGAGCAGCCCTGTGAAGTGGGTAAGGATGGTATTATTATGCCCAATTAACAGATGAGACAACTAAGGTTCAGAAGCTTGCCTGGTCCCTGTGAAGGAGCCAAAGAAGCATCATTATCCCATTTTACAGATGATGCAACTGAAGTGCTGAGACTTATTCAGGAAAATATGGCTAAAAGGTGGCAAGGATGGGATAAGAACTTGAGTCTTCTGCTTCTTTGGCCAGTGCTTTTTTTTTTTCTTTCCTGCATCCAATTAGCCTATTGTGTCACCTGATAGAGAGGAGGGCCCTCCAGGTCTTGATGTGAAGCTTTGATGGAGAGAAAAGGAAGTCATGACGGGCTGGAGTGTGGCGACTCAGGCCCCCTGCTTGGCCTGGCTGGGTTGGTTTGAGGGCAGAGGGACAGAGGGGCAAAGGAAAGTCCAGAAGTGATGGGGAGTTGAGGACAAACATTCCTCACTTCACAATTTGGCCTTGGGTGGACTCTGATGGCAGAACTGAGGCAGGAAGCCTTAGCTCTGCCAGGGTACAGGACATGCACGTATTCTGGGTTATGGGGTGAGTCATTCTCCTGAGGCTGTTTTTACTATTAGAATTGAGTTGAGATTACCAGGACAAACTTGTTGGGAGAGAGAAAACATTGCTTTCAGTTCCCATGATTATTCTCTTAGTATTCTCAATAGGAAGTCCTCAGCTTTAGGAGAAGCTGTATTGAGAGGAGAGAGGGAGAGGAAAGGGGTGGGGATCGGGACAGAGAGGGAGGGGTGAGGGAGAGGGAAGAGATTCATGGGTGGAAACTGGGTCTTTTCTGTTCCCTAATTTCTGTTTAGGAGTTAGCATTAGGGGAGAGGTGTCTGTGAGGAACTCAGAGGAGGGATGGAGCCTCCTGAGCGATACACTGACCTCATTTGGAAAGCTGCAATGAGCCCATTTTCTGAGCAGCAAACCTCTGCAAATGTGTGTCACTGGGAGCAGGGTCTGCCCTGGGAAATAGTCCAGGTGACCAAGGACAACTGGGAAGTGCCTGGCTGGGAGGGGCTTCTCCAAGTGGTAGGGTTTGGCCTCTAAGAGATTTTAAAATGCATCCAAGTAGCATTATTCAAGCAGGGTATTTGGAGGTTTGATCTTTGAGGCTTGGAATTAATGACTAGTAGACATTGGGTCAGGCTTGAGCACTGGTACAGGCTGAGAAGAAGGGAGGCCTTGTGGCTGGTGTTTTATCCTTAGGCTTGACCTGGCTGTCTGTGACTCACAATCCTCACTCCTCCTTCACACCCCAGCCAGGAAGCAGAGTGCTGGCATCAGCGGAACCTCCTGATTCTTGATGCCTCACATGCATCCTAGGGAATGAGATGGTTTTTAATGAGGGTGAAGATGGGGCCAGGGGGGCACTCCTGTTGGATTTGGGCAGACTGGACAAGGAGCTCATTTGCATTCCAGAGCTTGTTCCACTGTACCCCAGCTGGTTGACTGTCAGGTGAACAGGAGCCAAATATGTGACCTGTGGTACCCACTCTCCAGGAAGCCTCCCCCTCCTTCTCACACTGAAGTTTGAAAATTGGTCCCATGGGTCTTACCACTGATTTTCTTCCTTATGAAATGCCTCTTGGCCCTGTCTTCACTCTGCTGCCAGTGGGCCAGGGGTGGCAATGGGAGAGAGGGGCAGGGTTGAGGAAGGTGAGAAGTGGAGAGAGGCTCAGGTCTCTGGGTCAGTTAAGAACCTCCTGGGAGATGCCCAGGGGAGACTCAGAAACCGCAGCCTCAGAGAGAGGTGTGCACATATTTTGAGATCCTCTGGTAGGATTTCAGAGCATCATGGATCTCTGCTGAAAGCCCCACCAGCTTGCTGAAAGCTTAGTAGCTGGCCAGAGGCCTGGAGCCTGGCTTAGCTCTTGCCCAAGGGGCCCCAGCCATGAGATTCTTTATTTGGAGGTCCTAAACTAGCAGCTCTAGAAATGAGTCTGGTCCATGGGTGTGCCTTATTTAGTCTGTTGAGTGCTTATACATTTAAAAAATGTATTAGAAACATACAAAAATCAGGATATTTGTTGTTAAGAAGATCTAGATTTGTGGCTTCTTTTGAGACACCAGAAGTGCTGGCAACCTGGGTATACATTCCCGTGTGGCAATAGTCATCTGCCTCCTGGAGATGGGGTACCAGTTTTCTAATTAGCCCCCCAGGCCCCACCTGGCCCACTTATTGCTCAGCCCCTGTAAACATTTGCATTCATAATCCCTGATAAAATCTCTAAAATGTCAGAGCTGAAAGGGGCTTGAGCAATGATGTAGTTCCAGTTTCTTAGTTTCCAGCTGAAGAAATTGAGGTCCAGAGAAGGGAAGACTTTCCCAGGGCCATGTGGCCCAGGGTCAAGTCTCCTGCTCCCAGGTCAGTGGGCCATCTTTCCACCAGGGCTTCCTGGCACTTCACACTCAAGCCACCATGAATGGAGAAAACCAGGAGACCCTGCCTTGCCTTAAATCCTGCTCTTCACCAACTTCAGATGGGTCTGCAATATATGTACTCTATGTAGGTCTGGGAGACTAAGGCTCTGCCATATAAAATGTGTCTGATATCCTTTAGCAACTCCTCAAGAGTTGCTTCTTCACAAACACTCTCCAGGGAGAGAAGCAGATCTCTGGTCACCCAGAGCCTGGATAGTAGTCTAAGGCTCAGGATATTGTTGGTACTGAAAAGGGTGTTGACCTATCTTTCTCTGTCTACTTGAGAACCCGTGGATCAAAGCCAAGAGGAAATGGGAATTTATTATGTAAGGTAGCACCCCCAAATCTTAATGTATTAATAGCTTAATACAATAGAAGTTTGTATCCTGCTCAGTGAAGTTCCAGGTAAGTGTTCCTGATCAATAGGTATTGATCTTTCTGGCAGTGATTCAGGGACCCAGGCTCTCCCCAACTTGTAGCGTCACTATCTTCAACAGAGGGCTCCACCAGCCTCCATGAAAGGGGAAAAAGCAGGGAGGAGTGGTACATCTTTATGAGTCAAGCCTACACATGGCATTCGTCACTTCCTCTCACATTCTATTCAGTCATAGGGACCCACCTAACTGCATGGGAGGCTGGGAATTAATATAGCTGTGTGCCTAGGAGCAAGAAGAAATGGCTTTGGTCAATAGCTAGCCAGTCGCTAGAGACACATGCCTTCAGGACAGCACACATATATGTGTGTACACATGTGTGCATTCAGGCACAGATTTAACAAAATCCCTATCAAATTAGCAACATCATTTTTCACAGTATTAGAAAAAACAATGCTAAAAAAGAGAAAAACAATGCTAAAGTTCATATGGAACCAAAAGAGAGCCTGAATAGCCAAAGCAATCCTATGCAAAGAACAAATCTAGAGGCATCACATTGCCTGACTTCAAATTATACTACAAGGTTATAATAACGAAAACAGCAGGTTTTATATGGGTCAGAGGAGAGGAAGCTGAGTCCATGTCAGAATGGTTTCTCTCCTTTCTTTCCATTCTCACCACCGCTTTTCTCACCACTCTTTAGTTTTTCCCATGGACTATTAGAAAGAGAATCATCCCTCCAACTGGCCCCTCACCCCAGTCTTGTCCTCTTCCCACAAAACTGCTAGAATGAGTCTTCTAGGGGTAGGGGAGTCCACAGATTGACTGACTTTTGTAAGTTGGTTTTACAGGGGCAGAAGAAGGCCATAGCCCTGTTCTTTACTCTTGAAAATACATTATAAAACCTTAACCAGAGCAGACACATTAACAATTAACTTATTTATATTACCAAAGAATTCTTTATTTCTCCAAGTTTTCATAGGTTCCTAGTAGATATCAAGGGGATTTCCTTAAAGAAAACCTTGATTAGAGGAATCAATGAATATAAGCCTAGAGGAGGGCTTAGACATTATTTAATTCGGTCATAATACTTTGAGATTATGTACATTTTGTACATAGAGCAAGGTTCACCTGGATTTAGGAAAGTCACACATAGTGTTTTTGGATTCCCACCTTTTCAGGACCTTGATCTACCAATTAACTGCTCCTTCTACTTTATTGATAACCTTTCCTAGGTATTTATTATTTCCCAAGATTTTTGTTTGTTTTTAAATTTTATTTTATTTTAGATTCAGGGAGTATATGTGCATGTTTGTTTCATGAGTACACTGCATATTGGTGATGATTGGGCTTCTAGTGTACCCATCATCCAAATAGTGAACATTGTACCTGATGGGTAATTTTTTAACCCTCACCTCCTCCCCTCTTTTGGAATCCCCAGTGTCTATTATTTTCATCTTTATATCAATGTATACCCATTGTTTAGCTTAGACTTATAAGTGAGAAGGTGTGTTTTGTGGCATTTGATTTTCTGTTTCTAAGTTAGTTCACTGAGGATAATGGCCTCCAGCTCCATTCATGTTTCTGCAAAAGATATAACTTTATTATTTTGCATGGCTGTGTAGTATTCCATGGTGTATATATACCACATTTTCTTTATCCAGTCAAGTGTTGATCATCACTCTGAAGTTGGTTCTATGACTTTGCTATTGTGAATAGTGCTGTGATGAACATACGAGTATAGGTGTCTTTTTAACATAGTGATTTATTTTCCTTTGGGAGGATGCCCTGTAGTGGGATTGCTGGGTTGAATGGTAGTTCTCTTTATAGTTATTTAAGAAATCTTCATACTGTTTTCCATAGAGGTCGAACTAATTTACATTTCCACCAACAGTGTATAAGTGTTCCCTGTTCTCTGCATCTATGCCAGCATCTGTTGTTGTTTTTTAATAGTAGCCATTCTGATTGGTGTAGCATGATATCTCATTGTGGTTTTAATTTGCATTTCTCTGATGCTTATTTGTGTTGATCATTTTCATGCGTTTATTGGCAGTATTTATTCTTTTCAGAAATGTCTGTTTATGTCCTTTGCCCAGTTTTTAATGGGTTTTTTTTTTCTTGTTGAATTGTTTGAGTTCCTCATAGAATCTGGATATTAGTCTTTTGTCAAAGGCATAATTTGCAAATATCTTCTCCCTTTCTGTAGGTTGTCTGTGTACTTTGTTGGTTATTTCTTTTGCTGTGCAGAAGTTTTTAATTTAATTAAGTCGCATTTGTCTGTTTTTGTTTTTATTTCATTTGCTTTTGGGGACTTCATCATACATTATTTGCCTATGCCAATATCCAGAAGAGTTTTTCCTAGATTTTCCACTAGAATTTTTACATTTTCAGGTCTTAAATTTCAGTCTTTAATCCATCTTTAATTAATTTTTGTATATGGTGAGAAATAGGGGTCCAGTTTATTCTTCTGCACATGGTCAGCCGGTTTTCCCAGCACCATTCTTTGAATAGGGAGTCCTTTCCCCATCCCATTTACAATAGCCACACACACACGCACACACACATACACATACACACACACACACACACACACACACACACTTAACCAAGGAAATGAAAGATCTCTATGAGGAGAACTACAA
Source organism: Theropithecus gelada (assembly GCF_003255815.1). Lineage (NCBI taxonomy): Eukaryota > Metazoa > Chordata > Mammalia > Primates > Cercopithecidae > Theropithecus > Theropithecus gelada. Next base: position 94,396,486 of record NC_037677.1, read on the forward strand.
AACACTGATGAAAGAAATCGTAGATAACACAAACATATGGAAAGACATCCCATGCTCAAGGATTGGAAGAATCAACATCGTTAAAATGACCATGCAGCCCGAAGCAATCTACAGATTTAACACAATCCCTATCAAATTTAGCAACATCATTTTTCACAGGATTGGAAAAAACAATGCTAAAAAAAAGAAAAAACAATGCTAAAGTTTATGTGGAACCAAAAGAGAACCTGAATAGCCAAAGCCATCCTATGCAAAGAACAAATCCAGAGGCATCTCATTGCCTGATGTCAAATTATACTACGAGGCTATATAGCCAAAACAGCAGGTTTTGTCTGGGTTACTGGTACAAAAATAGACGTATAGACCAAGGGAACAGAACACAGAACCCAGAAATAAAGCAACATATCTACAACCAACTGATCTTTAACAAAGTTTTTCCCCAGTGTTTAAGCAAGTTTAAGTATCTTTCATCTTAAATCCTCCCCTTCAGCAGGAACCTTTCCTGCTCCTTGTGATCTGATTCTTGCCTCCTCTACAGTCTCATCTCCCACTGTTTCCTATCTAATCTGCAAAGTACCTCCAGTCTTGCTGAAATCTGCCTCTAGTAGACCATGTGCTCTGTCTTTGTCACTTTGCACAATCTTCTCTTTTTTCCTGGGTTGCCTTTTCCTCCCTCTCCACACTCCCTGCCTGCCCCCTACTACTAGTAACCCCTGGCCTTCCTTTATGACTCAACACAGGCTTCAGGAGGCCTTTTCTGAGTGAGCATTTCTGGGTAAGATGTTACTTCTCTGTGGCATTTGTCACTGTCTAATTCATTATATATTTACTTGTCTTCCTCCCTGGAGCTCACAGACTCTTTTGCTCAGCACCCCCAGAGCTTGGCACTAGGAGAGACTCAATAAATGAGAGGCGAGTGACTGAATGGATCCAGCTTAATTACGTGGGATGAACTGGCTGTTGTTCACTCTGCCTTTGGGGCTTGGTCTCCACGTGGTCTCAATGTTGGTCATATTTCAACCAGTGGGATTCTTGTCTTGAATGTGGGTGACTGAGGCTGGAGAAGTGGAAAAAGTGGCCGTGTTCTGTGGAATTGAGCCCATTCCCCTCAAACACTGGAGTCTGTGTCAATGTCAAGTCCACAGATGTGCACAAGGGACAGAAATCTCCCCTCTCCTTCCTGCCAGGGAAGGCTATTTCTTCCATTTCTGGCCTCAGTCCACTTCATCCACACTATTCTCTGGGGAAGTTTGGGGAAGGGCCCACACTGTTCATGGGCCCTTTGTTTCCTGTGGTGAGAAGTGCTGGATGTGAAAAGCATCCGGGGTGCTCTCTGGCCGGGGCCACAAAACTCGGCCTGGACCCCAGTCTCTGAGTTCAGGGGTGCATCAGGTATTCCTCTGTCCCACATGCTACCTGCCCCCAACTCTGTTGTGAATTCCACTTGGCAGGATTGGAGCATCGGTCTTGTTCAGTGCTGGGTTCCCCAGGCACAGGGTCTCACAAGTGAACGCTTGGTACTTGGTGAATGAATGAAAATATGAAAGGTTCAGCTGTGTGTGTGTGCGTGTATGTGTGCGCGAGAGAGAGAGAGAGAGAGAGAGAATAAGAGAAAATAAGAGAAAGAGAGAGAGAGAGAGACAGAGAGAGAGAGAGAGAGAGAGAAAGAGAGGACTGGATCGGCCACCAGGAGGTCTTGTTCCTTTTGTTAAAATATGTTGGTTCCAGAACTTCTCATTTTGGCTCAACTTTGGCCCTGCTTTAGGCTTGTTAAAAATTTTCTTAGAGTTGCGGTCTTGCTCTGTCACCCAGGCTGGAGTGCAGTGGTGCAATCACAGCTTACTGCAGCCTTTAACTCCTAGGCTCCAGCAATCCTCCCACCTCAGCCTCCCAAAGTGCTGGGATTACAGGCTTGAGCCACTGCACCCAGCCTTGCTTTAGGCTTTTAAAATATCTTTCTTGGATAGCTCAGGGCAGCTTCTTGGGTAGACCCTGCCTCCCTTGGCCTCCTGGAGCACCTGTAGTGTGCCCAGCTTGTCTCTGCATGCTGGGAACTTTCCTGGTGTTAGTGCTGGAAGACCTGCATTCTGGGAAACCCCTGCGTTTGGGATATGCTGAGATGGATGATCACTCTGAGCACCTGCGGCCCGCACGTCTCCTCAGGTCCACAATCTGCAGGAGCTCCGGCGAAGCGCCTCACTGGCCACCAAGGTCTTTATCCAGAGAGACTACAGCGATGGGACCATCTGTCAGTTCCAGACCAAATTCCCCCCAGAGCTGGACAGCCGGGTAAGGATGCCTTTTTCTACACTTGGAACCCAGGGCTGTGATGGAACTGAGGTTCTTATTGGAATGTATTTTTTTCCAGGATCATATGACACATAATACCATAGGACACATAACCTGTTCGGCCACTTCAAAAGGATGAGTTTTAAAAAATCAAAAGGATGATTCTTAATATTGTCTTACTGTCTCCTCATAGAAAGTTAGAGCTGAAGGGATCTCAGGAATTTTCTGGTCTGGCAGCTCTCAAGTTTCAGTTGCCTAAGAATGATGTAGAGAGCTTGTTAAACAAATGGAAATTCCTGAGTCCTACTGGATGATGCAGGTGTTGTCCAGTGGTGCTGATTCAGCTGTTGGACTGTGGCTCAGGAGTCTCCATTTATTAGCAGCTGTTCTTAACCTTGGCTGTACATTAGACGTTCCTGGGGAGCTTAAAAAATCCCGATGCTCAGACTGCAGCCCAAACCAACTACATTAGACCCTCTAGGGGTGGGGCTCTGGAATCCGAATAGTTTTAAATCCTAATTTTAAAATGAATTTTAATCATGATTATTTAAACTTTAATATTTATTTATTTATTTATACTTTTGTGGGTACCTAGCAGGTGTATATATTTGTGGGGTACATGAGATATTTTGATACAGGCATGCCATGTGTAATAATCACATCAGGGTAAATGGGGTATCCATTACTTCAGACATTCATCTTATGTGTTACAAACAATCCAATTATACTGTTTTAGTTATTTTAAAATGTACAATTAAATTATTATTGATTATAGTCACCCCGTTGTGCTATCAAACACCTGGTCTTTTTTTTTTCCCCCTTGATGGAAATCCAGGATGGAGTGCAGCTCCCTGCAGCCTCTGTCTCCCAGCTAAGGTGATCTTCCTGCCTCGGCCTCCCAGGTAGCTGGGGTTACAGGTTCGTGCCACCACACCTGGCTAATTGTATTTTTAGTAGAGACGGGATTTTGCCATGTTGCCCAGGCTTGTCTCAAACTCCTGGGCTCAAGTGATCCGCCCTCCTCGGCCTTCCAAAATGCTGGGATTGCAGGTGTGAGCCACCATGCCCAGACCAAATGCCAGTTCTTAAATCTTAATTTTTAATGAGGAATTCCCAGGTGACTCAGAATCAAGTGGTTCATAGATTACACTGGGAGAATTGCTGGTCTTGTTCAGCTGGTCTTCAGAAACAGTGCTGCTTCTCATCCTCAGCTGCACGTTAGAGGCACCTGCGAATTTGATAAAGGAAACTTGCAGGGCGTCAGCTTGGGTAGGGCAGGGCAGTGGTGATCTTTGCTGCTCTGACCTATTCTCCCTCTTCCCAGACCATTGACTCAGAATCTCCTGGCGGGGGGACTTGGGCATCATAGGGTTTAAAGACTGCTCAGATAATTTAAGTGTGCAGCTGGAGCTGAGAACCGTGAAGCCTTTGTTACTAAAACTGTGGCCTGTGGATCAGCAATATCAACATTACCTGGGAGCTTGATAGAAATGCAGAATCTTGGGTCCCTCCCTGGATCACTGAATCCGAATCTGGGTTTTAATCTATTCCTTGGGTTATTCAGATATGCATGAAATTTTGAGAAGCTCCACATTAGTCCATCCCTCTCATTTAGCAGAGGAAACTGAGGGCCAGAAAGAAGTGACTTATGGGAGTTAGTAAGTACCAGACGGGCTTAAGTGCCCTGCCTCTCTGCTTTTTCACAGGACTCTTATTTTCTTGCTGACACAATTGCATCTTTCATGAGTACAGATCAAACTGGATGCCTTTGTGATCACAGTCTTGCAGGAAAAGCTTAGAGACTTAAAGGAAGATCTGCAGACTGCTTTTCCCTTCTCCCTGCCTCGGGCAAAAGGGAGAGCCGGATGCACCATCCCACAGTCTGCTGGGTGGCATAAAAGGCAGTCAGCCAAGGGCTCTGCCCACAGCCTCTGCCTCTAGACTCAGTTAGTTGGGTGACTCATGGACCTCAGACTGCTGTGAGGCATCAGCTGCTGAGTTTTGCTTCTGGTCCAGGAGTGTCCACAGCTCTCATCCTAGGCTGCCCTAGAGTGGGCCTGGGATTGCGGAAGCCAGAAGGCAGATCCCGACCTTTCATTCAGCAGCCCAGCAGATCTGAATGGGTTTGGGAAGTGGGGGCAAGGATGGTCTGTACTGATAGGACCCCGAGCCAGCTTTTGGAGAGAATGTGGGTCTCTTTCTCATCTTGGCATGCTTGTCCTGTAAAGCGGGGTGACCCGCAGGGTGGAGCAGCAGGGCTTGTGGCATGGACTAGATGGGCAGGATTTTCATAGGATTTTCTCTCTGAGTTCTCCCCAGGTCTGTGTAGGGGGAAATCCTAAGCTTCTAACTATTCTTGGACAAAACTTTTGTCCTAGAGAGGCAGGGAGGTCCCTAAACTGTGTGATCAGCAGTTCTGGTCCTGCTGCATGTGTGGGGAAGAAGGTACTGTAAAGAATGTGAAAAATAGGGCTACAATGTTGACACTTTGACACCTGAGTTTGGAATGTGACCTTCCCGGATGTCTGGTGTTACACAGTGAAAAGCACAGACTGGGGTCAGAGCTGTAACCTTGGACAAGTTCTCTTAGCAGTCACTACGTATTTATTGAGCACTTAGCATTCACTAAATATTTATTGAGTATGTATTAGGCTCTAGAGATACAGGAGTAAACTCATGGCATTTATTTTTATTAGATGGTGTAGAAAATTAAAAAGCAAGCAAATACAGTTGACCCTTGCACAACACGGGATTAGGGGTGCCCATCCCCTGCACAGTCAAAAATCTGGATATAACCTTTGGCTTTCTACAAACTTAACTACTAGTAGCCTACTGTTGACTGGGAGCCTTCTGATAACACAAACAGTTTATTAACACACATTTTGCATGTTATGTATATTATATGCTATATTCTTACAATAAAGTAAGCTAGAGAAAAAATGTTAAGGAAATCATAAGGAGAAGAAAATATATTGACTACTTATTAACTGGAAGTGGATCATCAAAAAGGTCTTCATCCTCGTCATCTTCATATTGGGTAGGCTGAGGAAGAGGAGGAAGAGGACAGGTTGATCTTGCTGTCCCAGGGGTGGCAGAGGCAGAAGAAAATTCACATATACACGGACCCACACAGTTCAGACCCATGTTGTTCCAGGGCCAACTGTAAATATACCTCGCTCAGGAGATAACAAATACTAGAAGAATAAGGGGAGGATGTTAGGCGGTTTGGGTGTGCTGGGGAGAGGTGAATGATCCTGGGCACAGGGGGAGGCTGTTGAATAAGGTGAGACCCGTGGGTGTTGAGGGTGTCATGGCAGCCTGCGGGGGAAAGTGTGGCAGCTGAGGAGACAGACACAAAGGGCCTGAGGCAATTTCAAGAAGCAGGTGTACTGAGTGAGGAGGAGAGGAGATAGGCCCAGGGGTAGCAGGGTCAGGCCATGGAGGGCCTAGTGGGCATTGTAAGGACTTCTTGGATTTTACTTGCAGAGAGATGGGAAGATTGTGGGAGCTCTTGATCACAGCTGTGACATAATCTGACTTTAACAGGAAGTTAGGGCAGGAGCAGGGGCAGGGAGGCCGGTGAAGGGGCCAGAGACGGTGGCAGCTGGAACCACAGAGCAGTTCGTGGTCTGTGTGGTCTTAGGCCCACAGAGCAGTCCTCACCTGTAAAATGGGGATGACAGTAGTACTTTTCTGACAGAATTGTTATGAGGGTTAAATGAAAGAGTGCATTTCCTGGCACATAGAAAGTACTTAATACATATTAGCTATTCCTGTTATGGATACGGGCAGGACAGCTTCTCAGGTGTCCAAACACACAGGGCTGTGGTGTTGTGGGTGACCTCTGAGCTAGAAATGCCCCTTCCTGGTCTCACTGAAGCAGTCTCATGCATCCCATCCAAACATGGAGAGCCCCTATGAATTTAGTCCTGAGCTCTCTCACAACCAGCAAGATGGGACATGTCAAAGTCACTAGAAAAGTTGTTCTGATCTTCTGCAGAAAACATCTAGGATATCATGGGAGTTTCCTGTTTCCAAGGGAGGACAAGCAGCCATTCTTATTCCCATTTTATAGATGAGGAAACTGAGGCCTAGATGGTTAAGCTGTAAGTTCAAGGTCACGCAGCCCGTTAGTTGATGGCCATGTCTGGACTGGCCCCCCAGTCACCTGACTCCCAGGCCAGTGCTCTTTCTGCTCTGCGTGCAGCCTCTTTGGTCTTACCTGTGTGCCAGTGTCATCTCCCCCATCTACATGGCCCCACCATTGTCACCCCCCGCCCCACCTGTGACTGTGCGCACTCCAGTGAGGCTAACCACAGCCTGGCTCTGTCCCCCTCTCCCTCCAGATCGAGCGGCAGCTCTTTGAAGAGACTGTGAAGACCCTCAACGGCTTTTATGCAGAGGCTGAGAAGATTGGGGGCAGCTCCTATCTTGAGGGCTGCCTGGCCTGCGCCACGGCCTACTTCATCTTCCTCTGCATGGAGACCCACTACGAGAAGGTGGCCCCTCCCGCCCCACTGTGCGTCCGCTCCCTCAGGGCTGCCCTGCGGCATGCTCATCCTTGTCTGGCTCCTCTTTTTGCAGGTTCTCAAGAAGATTTCCCGCTACATCCAGGAGCAGAATGAGAAGATCTTTGCGCCTCGAGGCCTCCTACTCACAGACCCCGTGGAGCGTGGGATGAGGGTTGTATCCTTCCGGGCTGTTCTGTGTGAGGGCACAGGACTGCCAACCGGTAGAGATCCCGGTGAGGCTGCCAGGAAACGGGGCCACCTTAGGGGCCTCCACTCAGGTTTTCCCAGGATTCCCCACATCAGTGGTCCTCAGCCCTCCTCCGCCACCATAAGTTATTGGAGGCTTTGTGAGTTTCAGGGTTTGCACTTGTTGGGCTGCATGTAATCAGTGCTTAGAATATGCCAGCTATCATGTGAAGTGCTTTGAAAATATGAATTCATGTACTTCTCATAACAATCTTACCAGGTGGGTTGCTCTGATTATTCCCAGCAACCTGCTCAGAGTCGTGCAGCTGGTGAATGTGGGAGCCAGGAATTGCGCCCAGGCTCACCCTTAACTGCAAAGACCCCTCCAGGAATATGCAAATCACCACATTCATTTACAGGTCCTCGGTCTCATGCGGTCCTCATGGAATTTCCCGTGGCAGGTCTCATTGTCCTCCTTTCGCAGATGAGAGACGTGAGGTCTAGGATGAGGTGACTCCCCCAAGTTCTCAGTCCTGGTGAGAGGCTGGACAGGGGGTGGGGCGTGGTTCTGCTGACTCCACCTCCACTTGGAATAGTGTGATCTGGGTGTGCACACATCCCTCCCCCCAGGCAGCAACAACACGAGTAGAATTGCTAAAAAATAAAGTTTACTGGAAAACTGAGGAGAAACAGAGTCAAAAAACCACAAACACCCAGAATCACGTGTTGACAAAGCCCAGTGAGAGGCACTTGTTTTTATTGAGCCTTTGCTATGTGCCAGGTTTTGTGCTAAGTGCCTTACATACATTTCATCTAATCTCCACACTAACCCCTAGATTCTTTTTTTTTTTTTTTTTTTTTTTTGAGACGGAGTCTCACTGTGTCTCCCAGGCTGGAGTGCAGTGGCGCGATCTCGGCTCACTGCAAGCTCCGCCCCCCGACTAACCCCTAGATTCTATTTTAATCCCCATTTTGCAGATGCGATAATGGATGACTAACAAGTGACTGGTGTAAGGTCACATAGCTTTGTGAGTGCCTGAGTCAGGATTTAAACTCGGGACACCAAAGTCCTCATACTTCCTGTGCAGTAACACCACCTTCCTGGGCACATCTGTGTCCTAAGATATGGTCATTAGACCCACTGGAATGTAAGCTCCATCAGGGCAGCCACCCTGTCTGCTGTGATCACGGCTGTGTGCCCAGCATAGGGCTTGGCCTCACAAGTCTCCCTAACTGTTAGCTAAGTAATGTGCATGGATGGGCTTGGGGAGGGTCTAGCTCCCAGGCCTCTACATCCCTACCGTCTAGGCAGCAGCACAAGCCCACTTTCCCACTCCTTTGCCGGACTCCATCCACTGGTTCATGTCTGACCCCTGCTCAGCAGCTGGGCTCGCAGTTCTCCTTAACCGCCGACCCCAGATTGAGATCTCCATCTACGAGGACCGGTGCAGCAGTGGCAGCTCCAGCAGCGGCAGCAGCAGTGGCAGTGGCAGCAGCAGCGGTGGGGGTGGTGGGGCGGGGGCCCGGTGACTGGCCGAGAGTCCCTGTAGGGAGGTGTATGGCCGGAGTGAGGGCCTCGCAGACCTGCGGCGGCTGCGCTACCAGAGCACCCGCTTCTGAGTCATTCTCTGGGCCCACCCTGCTGCCCGGGGTGGGAGGGAGGGTGACGGGCCTCATATTTCCTGTGGGCCATCAACCTATGACCCCTATCCCTCACCCCCAGCTGGATCAGTCCATTTCCTGACCTGGGGGCTTTCCCTTCCTGATGGGGCTGGTCTGGGCCACACAGAGACAGATCTTCCTAGGAAGGCTGGGGTGGGGAGAACACAACCTAGGCGGCCCCTCTCTTCCACAGCCCCTCTCCCAACCCCACGAGAGGGGCCCAGGTCTGCCACATAGAGGACTCCCACACTGCATGACCCCTCATCCCCAAACCCATGTCCACCAGGACTCTCTCTCTTGGGCCCTGTGTCCTGTGGCTGTCTCCCAGTATCTGCTCCTTCTCATGCCCCTGCAGGGCCCCGGCCTGTCTATGATCCTGCCTCCACCGAATTGAAGGTGTGGGGAGACAAGTGCCGTGGTTGGGAGCTGTTCAGCCCACTCCTGACCTCTTCTAGACCTATGGCTTTCCTGTCCTGCAGCCAGAGCTGGAGGCCAGCACGGCCTTGCCAGAAGCATCCAACTTTGAGACTTTGCAGGCTGCCAGGTGCTGGTTGAGGGGCACACATCCTGGGGCTCTGGGAGGTAATATGGGAGTCTGGAGAAACTTTGCGGAGAGACATAGCCATACCGGGCCCGAACCTCCTGAACTGGAGCCAGTTTCCTGAGATTAGAACCTGTATGTATGCACATGTGAATGTATGTGTGAGTGCACATGTGTGTAAGTGCAGTGTGCATAAATGTGTGAGTATGCGTGTGTTAGCATGCCTGTGTGTGAGCGCCTGTGTGTGCCCCAGTGCACAAAAGTATGAATGTGGGTGCATTTGTAAGCACACCTGTGTGTGTATGAGTACATGAGCACACATGCGTGCACAAGTGTGTCTTTATATGAGTGTGAGTGCATACATGTACATGAGCACATGTGCAAAAGCATGTATGTATGATTGTTCATGTGTATGAGTGTGTGTGTGTATGCAGGTGAGTGCATGTGTGTGTGAATGTGTTTGTGTGTTCCCCTTGGCTGCTAGGTCAATGACTGCTTCTCTGCATCCTGCTGTCTTCACTACCTGAGGGTCCGTGACTTCTTCCCTGCGTGGGTCCAGCCTGGCCCCCTGTAAATAAATGTCCAAAAGCCCCTTGCCCCTCCCCTAGGGCTACCAGGGAACGTACTCTAATGCATACATTCTAGTGGAAGAGAAGCTGGGGTTCTAGGAGAGAAGAGCCAAACCTTGGTGGCCTTTGGTGCCCCCTCTCAGCTCCCCATGACAAGACAATGGGGCTACAGACACTGTGTGTTCAGCCTGCCCAGGGGCTGGGGCTCTTTAAGGCTTGGTAGGTGAGGTTTCCGTGGACCTTCAAAGGTGCCAGCAGCCTGCAGGGGAAAGGCAAACTCCCTCCTTGCAAGGAAAGGAGATGTCCAGCCAGTGATGCCTGGGGAGCAGGTGGGATGGGAGCAGCCCCTGGGGCTGGTATCCCGAAGATGAAATGAAGGGGGCTGCCTGCCTCAGTTGGCGGGAGGTGCTAAAAGTGGATGTGCAAGACCAGCCACTGCAGGTAGCTCTCTGGAACCAAAGAGAGGCCTGCTTTTCTACCAGACATGGGAGCAGCATGTGGGAAACAAAGGCCTACCCAGAGAGCAGAGAGTCCGCCTAGTCTGTGCAGCCTCAGGAAGTCCTGGGCCCACGTGAGTCCTGGTCCAAGGATCCCCCTGGAGAGCTGCAGTTCAGTGGGCTCCACTGCAGCCCCTGGCCACAGCCTATGCCCACCCTGGGCCCCTGTGGGGCTGGGCATTGTGTCCGACCTGTGCATCTCCCATGGGAGGGCTGGGCACAGGCAGTGCCATGTCCTTTTATTTTTTCTTTTTCCAATAAAAGAACTTGCCCAGCATGAGGCTCTGTGATGCTTTCTCTGCCCCATGACAATGGAGGGTCTGTTCTATGCCCCAGGACCACATGAGGGGATACTCGGCTGCCTGAACCGGACCCAACATGGGGAGCAGGATGAACCCTGTCTTTTTGGAGCTTATAGTCTACTGGGGAGGCAGACACTTCAGCGCCTCTAATCTGGAATCTTTGGGGCACCTGTAGCCTTGGGTGGGGGAACAGGTTGGACTGAAAGCCAGGCCAAAAGTAATCAATGATACCAATAAATGCTCATTTCTTGAGCTCTTCCCCTGGGTTGGGTCCTGCTGGGAGCTGGATCACACAGGTCACTCAGTACTGAAGATGAGAAAGTAGCTAGATGATCACTTCTTGGCCTTTTGGCTAAGATCAGGTGTGGAGAAAGTAGCTGGATGTTGGAACCTAGCGGAGTTGTGTCTTGAATTTTATAATTTATTGAGCACCTACTATGTGCCAGATACTTTGCTATAACCATAAGTTAGAGCTGGGAGGGGATTTAAAGATCACTTGAATCCTGTCACAGAGGTCCAGAGAGGGTGGGTGACTTGCCCCAGGCCACACAGCTGGTTGCTGATGACAGGGTCCAAGCTTGGAACCCAGGTCTCCTGACTCAGTGCCCACTCTGATACCACAGGGATGGCACCCAGATGGGAAGCTGCCCGAGGCTGCAGGGAGACTGGGGTCACACACTCAGGTCTGTTCCTGGAGAGGAGCTCATCAGACTGTGGGGACAATGGCTCCAGCCTCTTGGGTGGGAGCTGGGCAGTCCCCTCTGGGTGGGTCTCATGTTTGTTCTTACTCCCCTTAGGGCAGCTTGGTGCTTGCCTGAGCTGTGCGCAGCCTAGACTCACTCCCTCTGCTGGTACCTGGGCCGTGTGTGGGTTGCCACAAGTGAGGGTGTTCTCTCACATGAGGGCGGGTTCATTCTGTTTTGGGCTAGGAAGTTTGCTCTACCCCGAGGCCAGATTTGAACCCAAGCTCAGCTCTTCGAGAGAGGAGGCCCTGGGAAGGGGTGAGGATTTACTAAACGGGTAAAACCAAATCCAGGTGCTTATCTGACTGTCAGGCATTCGACCCTTCCATTTTCAAATGGTAATCATCATAATAATAGTAGCTGATGTTTATTTAGCACTTCCTGTGTGCCTGGCACTAGGCTAAGACTCTCTATATAATTAGTCATTCCATCCTCACAGCAACCCTCCATGGCATGGATTCTTATTTCCCATTTTACATATGGGGAAACTGAGGCTCATGGAAGTTAAGTAACTGGGAAGTTGCAGATCTTGGCTTCGAATCTAGGCAATCTGACTCCAAACTGCAGGGCAGAAGACAGACCCAGCCTCAGAGACCCTTTAGCAGCTTGAGGGCCTCAGCCATCCTGGGATTAGGATCAGGCAGATTCCCAGGGAAGGACTTGGAGCTATGCCTGGGCTTTGACCCAGGGCTGGCACCTCCACTTCCAGGGCATCATGGGCGTGTGCATGGCCTGTGCTCGCAGGCATGCGGGACCCAGAGGCAGCCCGGTGAAGGGTAGTGGGGGACCCGACTCACTGCGGGCCTGGGGAGGTGTGGTCTCTCTCTGCCGGCTTAGTTACAGGCAGTGGCCTTTCTGCGGTCTGGCTGTAGCCGTGTCCCTGCACCCACCTTGCCAGGGACAGGCCCTGTCAAGACCCAGGAGCAGCTCCAGCCTCAGCTAAACTGTCCCCCAGGTCCCAAGTGAGGCCCCAGCCACCCAGGCATGCCCCAGGAAGCTCCTGCTGCACACGCTCCTCTCCCTGCGCCAGCACCCTGCTGTCTGGCTTCCTTCCTTTGGCCGCAGGCGGGCTGTGTGTGAAACCACAGGGTTTACAGAAGCTCGAGGTGCCACTGAGTGGCAGAATTGTGCACTGCACTCGGGGAACCAAAGGTGGAGGCAGAAAGAACTATGGCTGTTGTGACACGTCCCCCATGGCTGCCCAGCTGGCAGCCACTGCCACTCGCAGAGACTTTTCTGTGGCTTCCAGAGGTGCAGGGCAAAGGTGGAGTCCAGCAACTTTCTCCCTAGGGCCAGCCCCTAGGCTGTCTTCACGGCACCAGTAGCCTGGGAAACTCCACATCCCTCTCCACACCTCTAGAAGGACTCACAATGACGGGGGACCAGACAGGAGGCATCACCACCGGGTTTGGGCTTTACTATTCACCCAGATATAAGGCAAGACAAACACCACTCCACATCAGATCTGAATTTGAGCTCTGGCTTCATGACATTAATACATGAAGACTCTTGGAGCCTCAGTTTCCCCAGTTGTAAAATAGGGAGACTAATACCTCCAGAGTTGTTTAGACTCGAGGTGTTCAACCTTGGTGGCAATGGGTGTCACCCGGGAGCATGAAAAATGACCAATGCCTGATCCTATCCTCAGAGATTCTGATTTAATTATTTTGGGGGACAGCTTGGGTGTCAGGATTCTAAAGAGTTTCCCTGGTGATTCTAACGTGAAGGTAAGGCTGACAATCCCTGGTTTTGACAGTACCTATAGCCTATAAGCCTTTAATACACCTCTGAAAATGCCTGAGACCTGGATAAGAAGTTTGTGGTTCCACAGAAGCAGTCAGACACAAAAATGAGTATGTACCGTGTGACTGCCCTTATAGGAAACTCAAAGACAGGCCAAACTAGCCTTTGATTGGGAGTCAGGATCAAGATTACCCTGGGTGGGGGGTACCAAATGGATGGGGACCTGGGGGGCATCTGGAAGCTCAGGATGTTCTGTTTCTTGACCAGAGTGCCAGTTACACAGGGGTGCTCACTTCATGAGAATTCACTGAGCTGTACACTTAGGAGCTGCGTTATTTGTCTGTACCAGTGATGTATTTCAATAAAATTCACCCAAAAAAGCCTATTGGCTACAAAATAGGAAAAGAAAGGACAGACTTGAAATTAATATTTTGTTAAATATCTGGAAATGTAACACATATGCCAAACAGACAACTGCAACTCTATGTTACGTGTGTGTGTGTGTGTGTGTGTGTGAGAAAATGTAAGACCCCACTGCTCTGTGGAGGGTGGGGCCTCCAAAAGGGAAGGTCCCTGATGCCTAAGAAAATCTGAAAACAGCCCAGGTTCACACCAGGAGTTCTTAACCTTGACCCGACTGCATTCATGTGCATATTATGTGCCGTTATCTGAAGAGAGAATCTACAGCTTTCAGCAGATTTTCAAAAGGGTATGCAGCCCCCTAAAAAGGTTAAGAACAATTGGTTTTGAGGAGTCAGTGAGAAACTGGCCGTGAATGTGCTTGGCATGAAAGAGGTGCTTGGTAATGTCGATTTCTTTCTTTCCTTTCAGAGCCCAGCCTTTGGGGGTTTCCACATGACCCTTCTCGGGAGACTTCTAGGAGGATTTATTCTCCTGGCAGTGCCAAGGGCAGCCTGCACCAAGCTCACAGTTCTTCCTCCAAGAGGATATTCAAAGGGCCTGTCATTTCAGCATCTGCCGGACAGCAGAACTTTGTGTGCAAGATCCTGGAGCTGCGTTGGGTCTTGAATCAGGGACAATGGAAATAAGTGGGAAGGTGTGAAGGGAGTCAGAGGGCTGTGCCAGCCACCCCCCTTCCCACCTCCAGCAATTCACTTGACTTTCCTGAGTCTCAGCTTTGTCATTATGAGAATACATATATTTATAAATAATCATCTGTTTCTCCAATGTAAGATATTATTGTTATTGCAGAAGTGATACTAGGGTCTCATTATACGATGGCCTCATGATATAATTTATAGCAGGCTTCAGATTCTGGCATAGACTAAACAGAGACTTATCCAAGGGTTCACTAACTCCCTAATAAATGCCAGGAACATTCATGTACATTATTATTCCATTTAATTCTCGAACACTGGGGTGTTGAAATCTTATTTTACAGATGAGGAAACTGACGTTCTAGGTGGTTAGGTAGCTTGACAAGGGCTAGTAAGTGTCAGAGCAAAGACTTGAACCTAAGTCTCTGACTCCAAATCCCACTCTCACTCTGCCACAAGAGTGAGATGTGGGAGATGAGAGACTCTGTTCTACCTGGATTGACTCATAAAGATAGAAGACAGATTCCAGACCAGAGAGAAACTCGTGGGCAAATGCATCCCCAGAAAAATTAGCTTTGCAGGGGCATGAAGGTACTAGTTATTTTAGAGTAATTCAAGTTATTGATTTCTGTAATGGAAAAGTGATTGGGAACCAGCTACCACGTGAGAACAGTGCTGAGTGAGTCCCCAAGACGGGGGAAATGTTACACACAAGCTTACACACAGCTTACAAGACCTCAGAGATGGCGAGGGTCCTTCTCCCTGCTGCCCGCAATTAATCAGTACACTCCTCAAGGGCAGGGAGCCTGTCTTACTCACTCCCCCACCCTCACTCTCACCTCTCCTGTCCTAAGTGCTTGTCACAGGGCCTGGCCCTGGCCAGGTGAATGGAAGATTCTGCCCATCTCAGGCTGGCAGGAAGAGGCGAGCATATACAGATGTGTCATCTGCAGACCCGTGGGGCAATGTGCCACTGAGAAGCAGCTCAGAACCATGCAGACAGGCAGTGGTCACTGAAGGATACAATTCACCTGCAAGTGGTCACCTTATAACTCAGTTAAAAGGTGGATGAGTGACCCCAGGCCACCCCCTGAGCTGGGCAGCAACTCTCAGTGATGTTGCCCTGGCTGTGACATTGTGACTCTGCTCATGACCTCTACCTATCCTGGGAGAGGAGGGGAGGAAGCGTGTGTCCCACCCCAGTCAGCCCTGCCTGACACTCCCCAAACACCATTTCGAGGTGGGGAAATCCTTCTGGTGCTGAATGCTTTACCTGAGAGATCTGGGCCTCAGGCCCTAGAGAGTGAATTACTGTGAGTGAATCGCTGGCTGGATGGCTGGCTGGCTGGCTAAGTGGATGGATACAGAGAAGATGGGTGTAGACAGATGACGGATAGATGAGAGATGAGTGAGAGGCCTGCCTGGCTTGAGATGGATGCTCGCAGACCCTGGAGAGGCAGGTGAATGGATGGGTACCGATCGCCCCTGGGCTCCCCAGTGCAGACCTAATATAGGGCTGGAGCTCTTCAAAGGGAAGATGCTGTGTTATCCCGGTCCCCACATGAACTCCACATTTGTAACTCTGAGTGATGGATGTGTCTTGTTGGGAAGAATCCTTATAGGCCTAATATTGCCCCAGCTAATGGCTTATGGATTGTTGTAAAGTCAGGCATTGCTGGAAGTGAAGCCAGGAGGTTAAAGGTCCTGGTACAGATTTTATGACAATATCTGCATTTCATCAGTCAGGCACTGCAGCAAGTACCTTATAGGCTCGATGAAGCCTCACAACAACTCTATGAGGATTTTATCACTGCCTCCATTTTGTGGATGAAAAAACTGAGGCTCAGAGATGGAAAAACTTCTTAAGGCCACTTCCGAATGCCTGGGTGGAGGGTCTGGCCTTCAAGCCCATTTGATCCCAGAGTTTCAGTGTGAAGGGAAAATTTTAAGGACAGGTGAAAGGGAGAGGGGAGGGCCATAGGATTTGTGCACCGCTCTAAGAAAAAACATGGCATTTTGGCACATGCGAGGCACCTTCTGCAGTGGGAAGAGGCGCTGAGACTTTCCAATGACCGGGTGCCCCGAGGGCAGCCCCAGGCTTCCTTCTCCCTCTCTTTCCTCTGTGTCAGCCTTCGAGGGCTCTCAACCTTGAGTCTGGGGAACGGAACTGCAGAGAGGGTGTATGTCTGGCTCACTTTCCTTCCTTTGGCCTAAACTTGTCCTTCTGCCATGGCACCCACAAGCAGTTGCGGAACGAGGATGTGCTTTTCTCCTATTCCAGGGGCTCTACAGCCAGGTCTGGGGTGGAGGGAGGGAAGTTAATCCTTAGATTTGTGGGGAGGGTGCTTTAATGACTCTAGGGGATGAGATCCTTCCTGGCTGCTCTGGGGCTGGCCATGAAGAACGAGAACCAGCTACCTTTAGCGGAATTATTCTGGCCCCAGACTGCTTTCCTGCTGGCAGACAGGCAGAGGGCATGAGGTTCTGGGCGGGATATTCTGGGAACGGGTGATACAGATTCTCCATCTGCCGCACCCTTCTCCTGACCCTGCCTTCCTCCTCACAGCTGAGCAGGCTCGTCTCTGCATTCGGGACCTCCATTCAGGTCTGTATTTAATCCCAGCTGAGTTCTAAGGTCTAAGTGTGGTTCTTCTGTTACTTGATGGGCACGTATCCTGACTCAGTTTCCATGTCAGCAGAGCAGGAAGGACAAGCCCTGCCTCTCTTATTCTTGAACTTGTTCATATACTTGGGCTTCTGGAACACTTGGAGCTCTCTGGAGAAGGGTGCTGGCAGCAGCCTGGTGCTGAGCTCTTTTGAGGAGCAGCCGGCAGCCCAGGCAGGGAAAGGGACCAGACATCATCCAAAGCTGATGCCTTGGGAAAGTCACAGCTTCTTTTTGGGCCTTGGTTTCCACGTCTGAAAAGGAGAGGATGGGACTAGATGACTTCTCAGCTGTTCCTGGATTTAAAGCTCTAGGATTCTGTGATTGATGAGTGCCAAATTCCCAGGCCAGCTCACTAGCTCCTGGTGACCTCCGCTCTGTGTGGCCCAGTTCATGCCATGCCTGCCCAGCTCAGTTCACCTTGTTTTATGACTATTCTCTCTGGGAATGGCACCGCATCAGAATTCAGCTGAACACAGCACAGCCCAGGCCCCTGGAAGGCTGGCTCTGTCCCTTATGGTCATTTGCTATCTTTTTCTGGTGAATCTGTCAGTTCTCCGGAGGTGGTCCCATCCTCCCCATCTCTCCCATCACAGGTGTCCCGGGTGGCAGCAGGGTGCACAGGAGCTTTGGCACTGAATGGGCCCGGGGCTCCATCCTGAACATGGCCACTTAATAATAATTATATCTCTAATTTGTTGGGGGCTTTCTATGTGCCAGGAACCATGTCAAGTCTAATATAATAACTTTATGAGGTATTATCCCCATCTTGCAGATGGGAAAACTGAGGTTCAATGACACTTTACCTACTTTAAGTCTTTGCTCAATGCCTCTTTCTCAGGGAGCCCCGCCCTCACCCCGCTATTAAAAATGGCATTCCGCCTCCATCCTGGCCCTCCCAGATGGCCTTGATGTTACTCTTCTCCAGCCCTCCATAGCACGTATCATGCTCCAACATGCTACAGACTTTCCTTATTCTGGGTATTGTTTAGTGCCTGCCACATCTTGCTAGGGCAGGGACCTTTGTCAGTGTTGTTCACAGATATATATCCCAAGCCACTAGAACAACACCCAGCACACAGTAAGTGTTCGGTCGCTGTACATCACATGAACAACTGGTTAAATAACTTCCTCAGTGTCAGTTACCTAGAGATTGCACAGCATAAGGCTTAAGAACCCAGGCTTTGGAGCTAGTCAAGAGTTTGAATTACAGCTCTTGCCACTTTAGCTAGCTATATGACTTTGCATAATTTACTGTTTCTGAGCCTCAGTTTCTTGGGTAATAAAATAGACTAATAACATTTATATTCTGGGATGGGTGTGAGGATTCATGGAGACACGGATGTAAAGTTCTTGGCATATGGCAGGCATTGCATAAATGTTAGCTGCTTTCCTGGAGGATGTTTTTCTTCTCTCTTGTGTCTCATTTTCCCTCTGGTGGCCTATTTTTTGACCACTTCACTGTCAATAGTAGTTCCTTAGAGGACAAGTCACCGTGGGAGGGTTGGCATCATCTGTGGCGTTAACCAGCCCATGTTCTTTTCCTTCCTTCCAGGATGTGCCTGTTGCTACGGAGACACAACAGCAACCCCTGGCAGGTTCCTGGCCCCTGCGGCTGGGATTCTGGCCTCAGAGAAGGCTGGCCCTGGGGACAGGGAGGCAGGGAGGGGCTCGGTTTGCCTTCTGGGCTGGAAGTCTGAGTGGAGGTATCAGCCTGGAATCTGTTGGAAGAACTTTGCTGGCTCCCTGCAAAAATGAAGCGCTCATCTTCCTGTCTCCATGGGGCTCTTGGAGTCTGGAGCGGAGTTCCTGCATGGGCTGAGGTCCAGTGGCACTGGTCTGGGTGTGATGCCCAGACCCTGGGAGGGGGCCATAGCAGCCAGAGTGACACATAATCAAACTCCTGGCCCTCAGAATGGCACCTTCCCAGAGTAGGGTTGGCAACCATGTAGATGCTTGAAGAGGCCTGGTGGATGGTTTACCATTCTGCCTCAGCGAAGGCTGGCCGAGCCCGCCTGGTGAGGGTACTCTTGACATGAGCGAGCACTGCCACCTCTTCTTGTAGACTTGAACGTGACTGTGGGGAGGACTGTTTCAGATCACTGGGCCTCCAGGGGCTCCATTTTCCCCTTCCTAATCCTGCTCTTGATCCTGGGCAGCATGAGTGACTGTGGCTTTTGCTTAAACCAATTCACCATCCCAAATGAAGAAGGGAGTGGTAGTTGAGAGTGCCAGCAGACAGCCAGACTCCTGGGATCCAATCCTGCCTTCGTCTGTCTGGGCTGTGTGACTCTGCACAAACCATTTAGCTTATCTGTAAACCTGGGATAATTACAGCACCTTCCTCTTGAGATTATTGTGAGGGTTAGATGAGTTGATTATTGTAAAGACTTTAGATTCAACCCAGACATGTCGAGCCCACTAAATGTAAGCTATTATTGTCATTTTAAGGCGTACATGCCTGTGAAGAGGGAGTTCCTGAGCAGAATAAAAATGGTATTATTCTTATTATTTGGTTTCTCTTGAAAAATGGGGAGTTGTGGCAGCACTGGCCCACCTTCCTGCTGGAGTGAGTTGCGGCTGCCTGGTGCAGGCAGGTGGGGCACCAGCTCCTCCATTTGCATAATCCCTTCCGGGTCCATTTCATTACTTGACTGCCCCTAAAGGCATCTGCTATTTTTGTTACAAATTAAAGTGTAGCATAAGCCAACAAAGATGTCAGGAGCCCGGGTGGGGCTAAGGGACAAGAAAATGACAGACTTATCTGCACAGGAGGGGACGGAACGGTTTGGGCTCCCACGGGTCTCAGAGAAAGGGATTAGAAGAAAGAGGGGAACGGGAATGCTGAGCCTGGGTAGCTTGGGGGTGGCTTTGCACCCACAAATCTGTGCCTGGTATAGCACAGACCAGTAGATACATTGAATTTGAGGCACCTGCTCAAAAAGCCTGTACTGCTAGCTCAATGAGGAGGCTCTGTGTTTTTTTTTTGGCGGTGGGGAGTAGGTAACGTTGAGTGGGTTCACTATCCACCTGTCCTCTGTATCTTTCAGCCTTGTATCTCTTGCAACACAAGCATCTTGGGGGCAGGGGATTTGTCCACCTCATTAGAGGGTCCCTATCACATTCCTCATGGGAGGAACCTAGTGCTTGTCATACAGGATATTCTCAATAAATGCTTGCTGAATGAATATGTAAATGAATGAATGCAGAGAGCTTGCTTTCCGTTATAGCAACCTGAGAATTCAGTTCGACTTTTTAGAAAGCCCTTTGGTGTCCCACTTCTATCCCATGCACTTGGCTCCTCTATCTGGCTGGAGGGAAGGCAGTGTAGGGGTGGCAACCACGTTACCTTCACTTACCATTACATACCTAGAGCCTAGCTCAGTACCTGGCACATAATAGGTGCTCGACGAATATTACTTTCACTTACCACCATACGCCTAGAGCCTAGCTCAGTACTAGGCACATTGTAGGGGCTCAACAAATATTACTTTCACTTACCATTGTGTGCCTAGAGCCTAGCCAAATATTTGGCACATTGTAGGTGCTCAATCCGTATTTGTTGAACTCATGAATGAATCAAATGGAAGCCTTATCCTGGAGTCTGAGTGCTGTAGTGGTGCTCCTATGAGCTGTGGGAACTTAGAACTCCTCTTTGCAACTCACTGGACCCCACTCACCCAACACGGTCACATGACACAGACATACCCTGTTATATAAAACTCAACGTAAAGGCATTCATGGTTATCACTTATAAGGCATCATCTGAAGTCTGCTGTCACCCTGAACCCCCAATGTCCTTGGCAGGCTGTCTCTGTAGTTGTCTTGTCCCTTATTTCTTGTGCTGTTGTGTATGGACAGTCAATGGGCACTGTTATCTTGTCATTTACCACTGCATTTGGAACCATTCCTCTGTGGGTTTTGGGTTTTACTTATCTCGCTATCTTAGATACACTTTGTTCATTTTTTAAAAGGCAGCAGCTTCCAGAAGGACTAGGGAATAGTCTGAACAGCGACAGAGCTGCCTGTTACCCCTCTGACAAGATGGTGTGGTGGGAAAGGGCTCCAGCCCTGGCCTGGGGAGCAGTGGGCTCCATGACCTTGGGCACAGTGACCTTGAATACTTCAGCTCTCTGAGCCTCGTCTCTGGAGCCCTTTCAGATCTTTAATTCTATGTCAATACACAGGAATGGGCTTTCTAGAAGTGGAATGATTTTTAAGTTGGTGTCTGCTTTTCAGGGAAATTGTAGCTGTTTTCATTTAAAAACTTTTCATTTACGCTCCTGTTCTGAGTGTAAAAACAGCACTAGCTACAAGGAATTCATATTTTGTGATTTATTAGGAGTATTACTATGATATCAGAAAATGGCAGGGTTTTTTTTTTTGTTTGTTAAATATGTTTTTTAAAGGGTTCCTGCATTCTTAAGTGTAATTTTATTATATCCTGGGATGACTTTTTTTCCCCATGAAGAATAGATCTATGTTTTATAACAAGCCTTCACTACCGAGGCTGGTTGTGAGCATATTCTATGGTGTTACATCATTCCCAAAGTGTGTTCTGGCTACAGGAGTGTTATATTTTCCAAGCAGAATGCAGAGACCAGGCAGCAAGGTTCTTTCTAGAAATCAGAGTAAACTGAGATGAGCCATGCCTATGTCCAGCCAGACATTAAGGAGTCTTAGAAAGGAAAGGCCCTTAGGGATATACCAGCCCAACTCTTTTGTCATCTACATTAGGGAAACTGAGGCCCAGCATGGAGAAGTGACTTCCTGCAGGTAAAAGGCCCAGAGTACATACTCCATTTCTGCCCCTTACTCATCACACATCCTTCACTTGGCCCAAACCCTGGTCCCCCAAATGTGAACAGTGTTGTACACAACCAGCCACTGCTGGTGCCTGAGGGTGATACCTGCTTTGTGTTATGATCTGCTTTCAAAGCATCCCATGGTGGAAGGGCTGCTCCTAATTCAGCATTCCAATCAGTTCTACTTGCCACAGACCCTTTTTTTTTTTTTTTTTTTTTGAGACGGAGTCTCGCTCTGTAGCCCAGGCTGGAGTGCAGTGGCCGGATCTCAGCTCACTGCAAGCTCCGCCTCCCGGGTTTACGCCATTCTCCTGCCTCAGCCTTCCCGAGTAGCTGGGACTACAAGCGCCCGCCACCGCGCCCGGCTAGTTTTTTGTATTTTTTAGTAGAGACGGGGTTTCACCGTGTTCGCCAGGATGGTCTCGATCTCCTGACCTCGTGATCCGCCCGTCTCGGCCTCCCAAAGTGCTGGGATTACAGGCTTGGCACTAATATCTAGTAGAGAGTTTATTGGCATAATATCTTCATAAAAGAGGCTGGAAGGCTTAGCAAGTTCAAATGATAACATTTTTATCAAGAGTCCCAAAGGACCACCCTTTTCCTTCCCATCACCACCACCAACACCAATAAGGCTTTCTCTAGCACAGGAAGTCAGGGGCAAAAAGCAGAAACAGCACAGGCCAAATCAGCAGGCACATGGTACATTATCAGATCAACCAGCAAGCAACCACCTGGAAGCCATCTTTGTTAAGGGCAAAATAAGGAGCTCACGAGACACTGGAGGATACAAGACTATCCTGATTCTTCTGAAGGAGTGAGGGAGGCTGGATGGGGTAATGGGGAGACTTTCCTTTCTGTTTTCTCAGAAAACATGCAAAGGAAGTCTTCACAAACAACTAAGATTGCATCGGTATCCCAACCTTCCCTTTTCAAAGATGGCCACCCCTGTTGTCCATTCAGAGGGAGCACGCAGCAGAATCTACTGGGCGTGGAGAGAGAGAGACAGGCAGCAGGAGAGAGATTTAGTTTTCCACAAAGGCTGTAGTTTTGTTTTGTTTTTTCCTTTATTGACGGGATTTAAAGTGCATATAACTGAAGGCAAAGTCCAAGGCCTAGAGAAAGATATGAGGCCCGAGAGAGAGGCTCAGAGATTCTAAAGGCGGCGGAAGAATACCCACCTAAAAAGGCCACTTGAGCTGCAAAAAGGATGGGACAGGGAGATAGAAAATGGGAAAAAGAGAAAGGGGGTGGGGACGGGGTGGGGGTGGAGGAAGGAGTTTGGGAAGAAGAAATTACCAGTTTAGAAATTCAGCCAAAGATGAGTAGTAGGAGTTAGTTTATATCCCAGCTATGAAAATATGGGCTGACTTCAAGGTAGGAACAGTTGTTTTAGGAAAGGTAAGAAGAATGAGAGCCTCAGGCCAGGACACAGCATCCCCTGGCCCTTCAGGTGATGGTAGAAGTGATGGGGCTTCTCCAAGCCTCTGTCATGGTCTTCCCTGGAGACCCAGTGTGGGTCAAAGGAGACTCTATCCAGCCAGGAGAAGGAAGGGGTTGGGGACCTTGATCTGGGGCCTACCCAGAGCTCCCCAATGGAAGGCAACTTCCCTTTGCTACTGGACTATGGCTGGGGCCCCACTCACCCACACAGGCTGTGCCATCCTCGTTGGGCTCATAGCCCCGACTGCACCTCTTGTTGGTCCGGCACCTGTAGCTTCCATAGGTGTTGACACACACGGGCTTGTCTCGAGGGCACACGAATGGGAACTGGATGCATTCATTGGTGTCTGCAAGGCGAGGGGAACCACTCACCATGAAGGTGTGGGGCAGCAAGTCCCAGCCCAGGCTCTGCCTGCCCATACACTGCCTGGCTTTGGGAAAGTGTCTTCCTCGCAGAGCTCCAGTTTCCCTGCTTCAATTCCCTTGGCTGGCTCCTCCTGTACTTGGTCTCTACATGCTGGGGGGCACTCAGGCTTGGTCCTGGGTCCTCTCTTCTATCTACCACAATCGTTCTAGGTGATCTCTTCATGCATGGATGATTCCAAAAGTTCTATCTCCAGTCACAGCCTCTCCCTGTAGCTCCAGACTCACGAATACAATAACCCATGACCTACTTGACAGCTCCGCTTGGATGTCTAAGATGCACCTCGTGCTTAATATGTCCAAAATAGAACTCCAGATTCTACCCTGCCCTTAAACCTCTCTTGCCCTCTGTTCTGTCTTCTCTAGCTCAATCAATGCCCCCATCATCTATCAGCTGCTCAAGGAGAAATCAGAGTGACCCCGATTCCTCCGTCTTTCTTGCCCCCTGTGCGATTTCACAGCAGAGTCTGTCCACTCTTCCCCACAGTCCACCAGTCCACCTCTCTCTGTCACCTCTTTCTCATTCCTCTGCCACCACCCAATTTCCTGCCATCGTGACCTCTTGCCTGGATTTCTGCCGCTGCCTCCTCACAGAATACCTGTCTTCCCCTCTTCCCTTCAATTCACTCTGCAATTCAGCAGCTGAAGTGAGCCTTTAAAAACATGAATCACATCATATCACTCTCCAGTTTAGCTTCTAAGGCCCCTAAGAGCAAAATTCAGACTCCCTACAGGGGCCTCATGGACTCTCCATCATCTCCAGGCCATACTGGCCTCCCTCCTTCTCCTTCGACACACGAAACCTTTGTCTTGCCTCCCGCTTTTCACTCCTGCCTTTCCCTCAGCTCTTTCTGGGCCTGGATCCTTCTCATCCTTCAGGTCTCAGTTCAAAGTCTTTCTCCTGAGGCCCTCCCTGACCACTCTGTCTGGAATAGTCTCCAGGGAGCACCTTGCTCAGAGGGTTCCGAAATCATCTTGTCCAGCTGTGTGGTCTACCTCCCTCTACTAGAATGGATGCCCCTCTTGTGGAGGCTGGGGGTGGGGGTGGCACTTGGCCTACATCCCCAGCTCCCAGCATGACACTGCTGTGTATGAGGCACATAACTGCCTGTTGGGTGATGAAAAGGAAGAGGAGGCTGATCTCAAAGGGTCCTTCCAGCAGGCAGAGAAGACCCTGGAATTTCTGTGCACCTGCACTGTGTGTTTGGAGTGGGGCCAGGTGGGGATGTGGAGAGCGTAGGGGAGTCATTTCCTCCTCCAGCCACCCTTGGCACCACTGCTCCTCCGCCTCCCAATCTGTGCTCCTTTGTCCAGACAGTGCCCCCACCAGAACCCTGTCTCCCCTCTCTGTGACTGCCAAACTCCTCCTCATCCCTCAGGACCGAGGCTTGGACCTCACTTTCTCTAGGGCACCTTCTAGGACCCTCCCTATGCTGGTTTAGGGCCCCTGCTTTGTAGTCTCCAAGCCCTGCCCTCCCCCCTCTGGGCCCTGATCACACTGTGTGGTTGTCAGCTGTTTACTTGTGTGGCTCTCCATTGGCTTTTAGCTCCTAAGAGTGGTATCTGTCTTGTTTACTCCTGTATCTCAGTAGCAAAGGGCTAATGAGCGGCTGCAGAGTAGACTTGGGAAGAATGCTGGATGAGGGTTCAAGGAAGGAGGGATCCTTGGCCTGATCCCTCATTGCTGGTCACTGGGATGGAAAGTGTTGGGGGTGAAGGTCTCCTGGACACTGAACTTCTAGGCTGCCCCTTCCCATTCCAGGCCTTTGGGGACTTTCAGAAGGTTCTTGGACCCTGAAGGAGCTGCCATCCTGGTAGTGCTGCAGCTACCTGCCTGCCCGAGTACTGCACCAGGCTGCAGTCTCCCTTCCACAATGTGACCACACTCCATACGCTATTTTGCCCCAATACCTTGGCAATGCCCACCCTTGCCTGCCAGTCCCCTTGCTTGCTGCTCCACATGGACTTGCTGGCCATGGCATGTGGCTCTTCCCCCTGTGCCAGGGTGGTGGTGTGTCTCCTTCCCCTGTGCACTTTCTCGGTACTCATGGCAGGGAAACACTGCCAGTTCCCAGAACTGTAGTGATTCAGCCTGTGGGTCATTAATATCACTCCCACCCTGGTGAGTCATGTGGTGGTTGTCTTGGCATCTGGAGTCCCAGGACAAACAACACCCTCCCCTGTCCTCCTTTCTACCCCTTGCTTGCACCCTGGACCTTGCCATGAGTCAGGCGGGCATTCCCCAGGGAGATTCCGGCCTCTGCCCCATGCCCTGGTGACTGAAGGCAACTCACCCATGCAATGGCCATTTTCCTGCTGGGAGAATCCTTGGCCGCACTGCAAGGTGGGCAGAAGCAGAGACATGAGTGAGTTGAGAAGGTCCCATCCCAGGTTCCCTCCTAGTCACAGCCACAGAGCAGCTGTCGCCCTAACCACAGCGTGAGGCATGCTCTGGGCCTGGGGGAGCCCCCTCCCTTGTAAGACCCTTCCTCTGCACTGAGAACAGAAGCCTGGCAGGGAGGCCATGAATGGATACAGTTCAGACTCTTGCTCATTTCCCTGTGCAGGGGATCCACGTGCCCGCGATGGGATGCCTAACAGAACCTGTCCCTCCTGTAGCATAGCCTTGAGGCTGAAGTTGGGTCTGTCAGGGCAAAGAGTAACGAGGGCTGGGAGATGCTTTTTGAAGTGTCTGATCACTGCCCACATGCACTTCTCCAAGAACTTCCCCCTCACATGGGTGGGTGCCTGCAGCCGTGCTTGTGTCCTGTCTCTCTGGCCAGGGCTGATGGGCGGACATCCTAGCAGGAGGGAAGACTCAAGGCTTTGCAGCAAGAATTTGAACAAATGGACTCAAAGACTTGAGAGTTCGGAGCTGGTCCTGCCAGGCTGTGGAGGCTCTACCATGCCCATATGGGGGTCTCAGAGACAGCAGCCTGGGGTGGGGCAGGGGACTCAAAATGTAACACACATGACACAAAATGTCAATCGACCATACTGACAAATGAGGTGGGTGGATGGGCATTGTTGGGGAAGAGGGGCCCCTCTCCTCCCAAAGCCAGTGCACTGACAAAGGTCCTTGAGCTCCTATGGCTGAGGCCATAAAGTTGCCAGTTTCCACTCATCCTGAGCTTCCCTGAGTTTTGTGAGTGATCCTCCTTATAAGTCCCCTTTATTTGTGTGAGTTTCGGTGGGTTACTGTTACTCGCCACCAAGTGAACCCCATCAGAGTTGGAATGACACTACTGACGTGGGTCCAGAGCTGCTCCTCAAAGAGACCCCAGAAGTCCTGCTGCAGGCTCTCAGCACCATCCTAGGGCAACAGGAGGTCTCGTCAGAGACTCGGAAAGAACCAGGAGGGCAGCAGGAGACCTGGGGTCACTTTTTAACTCTGCTCACAACTGACTGTGCAGCCTAGGTGGGCCTTGGTGGGTTTCCTCTCTTAACTTCGGTTTTCTTCCTCTGTAAAACTGGTGCAAAAATGCTTGCCCTGCCAATACAGCAGGGATTCTTTGAGGAGCAGAAAAGATGTGGGTGTGATAGTGTTGTGCAAACTACAAATGGAGGGATCAGTATGAGGCCTTCGCTTTGCCAAGAAGATTTCCATCACTCTAGAGGCTGAGTTTGCAGATTCCTGGGAACCCAGCTTCAGCCCATGGGGTTGTGGGTGGTGCCCGCTTTTCTGGCTATGAGGCCCAGATGCCTTTGCCCACCTCCAGTGGGGCTGGGTTCTGAAGTGTGTCCTCATCCCGGGGGTAGGGGATCTCCAGCACCGAGTTCATCTCCCCGCTGGCCACGTTCCGGCTCACCATCTTGCCATCTGGCCACGTCACCTCCACACTGCTGGCTTCATCCTTCCCTGAGGGATGGAAGGAGAGAGCATCAGCAGCAGAGGACAGCAGGAGGCTCTCGGAGAAAGCATCAGCATCAACGAATTCATCCATTGAATAAAAGCATGAATTGAGCACTGTTCTAAGTGCTACGGAAATGGTGAACGAGACAGATTTGAGGTCCCTCCTCTCTGGAACAATGCTGTCCAATAGACCTGTCTGTCTGCAAGGACAGAAATGTTCTGCATCTGTGCCGTCCAGTACAGTAGCCACTGGTCACATGTGGCTGTTGAGCACTTGAAGTGGGACTTGTTTGAGGAGGTGAATTTTCAATTTTATTTAACTCTAATTAATTTAAATATAATAGCCACACATGGCTGGTGGCTATCATGTTGGATAGTGCAGCTCTCGAACTCACGTTCTAGCGGAGAGGCCAAGCATCAGGAGGCTGTACTGGAGGACACAGTAAGGCCTGTGATAAGCAGGTTGTCTTTGGAGTCTGGGTTCAAATCTTGGCTCTACCCCTTACCTGGTATGTTGAAAAGAGCATGGCGGGAAGTGGGTGGGAGACCTGGGGACAAATCCCAGCTTTGCAGCTAACTGGCTTTGTCATCCCAGGAATGCTTCTTGTGTTTCTATTTATTGAGCTCTGCTAAGGGCCAGGCTCTCTCTTGTCACTGGGGATGCCCCTGTTCTGATGGAGTTCCTGCTCCAGTTGGGGAGACAAGCAAACAGGTGAACAAATAAATAATGTCAGATACTGACAAAAGTAGGGCAAGTAGGTAAGGAGGAGCTGGGGGCTGCCAGGGCCTTGTCTAGTCAGGCAGTCAGGGACAGCCTCTTAGGGAGGGGGCATTTGCACTGAGCTCCACATAAAAACTTGGAAAAAGAGCTGGGCATGGTGGCTCATGCCTGGAATCCCAGCTACTCAGGAGGATGAGGCAGAAGGATCGCCTGAGCCCAGGACTTCAAGGCCAGACTGGGCAACATAGTGAGACCCTGCTTCTGAAAAAAACAAAAAACAACAAAAACAAAAACAAACAAACAACAACTTAAAAAAGATGGAGTGATAAACAGCTGGCAGGTGGCGGACAGGGGAGAAAGACCATTCTACAAATCTAAGATGCTTACAGAAGATGATGGGAAGCTCAGAGATATTCACAGTGAATCCATTTGCACACACCCCTAAAGCAACGTGCTACATCATTGATGGAAAGCAGGCTGGAAAGATTTGTCAGATGTTTAGGCACCATCAAAGCCAGCCCCAGCTCCCCGCATAAGGAAGCAGGCCCGCCACTGTGGCAAGGTCAGGCTAATGGTGATGGATGGGGGTGGGGAGGAGGTGGGGCTGGGCCTCACATTGCAGGAGAGGCTGCTCTCAGGTCAGCCCCTGGGAAGGAGAGCTGTGCCCAGCACAGACAGGGGGAGCGCACAGCCCACTCTATCACCCATCAGGGCTGAGCAGATGTGGGGACACGGGGTCCTGCAGGGGGCCTTGAAATCAACACACTCCTCCAAACACCATTCCCGGGCTAAATAATATATCACCCACATATATGCACTATTATTTTTCCTAACATATGTAGATAGTGTTAGAAAACAAATTAAACTTAAAATTGCTGTTGAATGTATATTCACTTTTGGTCATTGCTATCCACCAATGAATTTTACAACGATAGCTACTATGGGGTGGACGGTAGTTGGCAAAATATCTTGATGTATAAAGGGGGTTCCCATATTTTAGAGAAGGGTGTTTGGAGGCCACATGCAGACTTGGAGGAGAATCTCTGCGTAGACTTCCGGTAGAGACCACTGTGGGGCATGGAGGAAGGGAGCCAGGTGCCGGGGGGAGGGCCCATGATGAGGGGGTTCCAGAGGGAGTTACGCCTTGCGAGCCACAACCCCCAGCTTCTAGATCCTTCCCATGTTTGGTCTCCTTTTGCTCTCCCACCCTGGCCTCCAGGGGAGTCTCACTGGAACGTCCCAGCCTTGCTGCTGCCGTGCTGTGAGTCTGTGAGGGCCAGGGCCAGAGCTATGCTCTGAAGAGTCCATGGAGAAGCAGCCCCTGCCCTCATGGGCACGGCAGACGGCAGCAACAGAGACGCTCGGAGACAGAGGCTCGTCCTCACACCCTGAGTTCCTCTCCCACACAGCGCAGTTTCTCTTCCCACAGGGAAATCCTCTCCTTCCGGGTCCAGCCCTACTGTTCTGGGTTTTGCTTTATCAAGCAAGAAATTATTTCTCATCAGTCCCTCAATCTACAAGAATCCCTTCCGCAGAAGAGGGGTGAAAATGAGACTGGGGGGTGCCGACTACAGATTTTCTTTTCTTTCTTTCTTTTTTTTTTTTTTTGAGATAGTGTCTCATTCTGTCACCCAGGCTGGAGTGCAGTGGTGGGATCTCAGCTCACTGCCACCTTCCCCTCCCAGGCTTAAGTGATTCTCCTGCCTCAGCCTCCTGAGTAGCTGGGATTACAGGCATGTACCACACCGCGTCTGGCTAATTTTTGTATTTTTAGTACAGATGGGGTTTCGCCATGTTGGCCAGGCTGGTCTCAAACTCCTGACCTCAAGTGATCCACCCACCTCAGCTTCTTATAGTGTTGGGATTACAGGCATGATCCATCACACCCGGCCAGATTTTTTTTGTTTTTTGTTTTCTAATTTGAAGTAGAATCTTGAGGCGCGAGAGATTTGGCATTTTCAGGGTGTGCAGTTCCCAAATTAAGTGGCACATATAAAAGGTAAATATTTGCCATTAAAAGAAGGAGACAAAGAACAGCAAACGTTTCTTACCTAAGACTGCAGAACAGCTACATGAATATGTTTTCCAGCCTGACTGAAGGGCCACAAAGGACTCAAAAGAGTCGCAGAATATTCATAGACAGTCACAGATTTGCCTGTGGTACTTGCGGCACTTAGTTTTTTTGTTTGTTTGTTTTCTGTTTTTATTTTGAGATGGAGTTTTGCTCTTGTTGCCCAGGCTGGAGTGCAGTGGCGGGATCTCAGTTCACCACAACCTCCACCTCCCAGGTTCAAGCAATTCTCCTGCCTCAGCCTTCCCAAGTAGCTGGGATTACAGGTGTGCGCCACCATGCCTGGCTAGTTTTGTATTTTTAGTAGAGACAGGGTTTCTCCATGTTGATCAGTCTGGTCTCGAACTCCCGACCTCAGGTGATCCGCTCGCCTCGGCCTCCCAAAGTGCTGGGATTACAGATGTGAGCCACCATGCCCAACGGGAGTTAGTTTTGAGTTCTGCTTCGGCAGCTTCCTCCAGACCCAGACGTGGTGCAGGGGGCCTCAGAAAGCACAACCAGCAGGACTCCCTCCTCTGCCGCTGTTTTTTGCTAACTTGGGCATCCTCTCTGGGCCTCAGTTTCTTCATCTATAAGATGGGGGTGCTGGCCGACAGCCTTACCACTCCTGGGAAGCAGAGCCTTTCTACCCTTGGAGCAGGAGTCCTGCCCCGCCGTTAATCATTCACCTCAGCGTCCCTGGCACCATCAGCTCTTGGACATGGGGTCTCCCTACAGTTTCCAAAGGGTTTTCCGGTGTTGGTAACGACAGTGACCACTGACAACATGCCCCAAGCTGTACCAACTGCTTTATGATGCTAACGCATTGAAACTTCACATCTCCACGAGGAAGGTGCCGGTGTTATCATTTTTGTCTCAGAGACGAGAAGGCGGAGCCATGCAGAGGTGCAGTGAATCGCCCAGTTGCCCAGCAGAGGTCCGACAGATCCCAGAGCCGGCATCTACTGCGCCCCTGTTACACCGCCCACCCTATCCCACGCCCAGCAGCCACCATATACCAAGCTTTGTGCAGGGATTTGGGATTCAACAGAGAATGAGACAGACCCAGGCCCCGTTCTCATGATTCCCATGGGAGCAACGAATACAAGTGATTATATTATAAGCTGGGAAAGTGCCACAACAGCACTGCTACCATGTGGTGAGAGAGTTGGGTCATTTCATCTGGGCATTGCAGGAGGAGTAAGAGTTTGTGAGGCGGAGAAGGCAAGGAAGGAGCATTCCAGGGAAAGGATACAGTGAGGGCAAAGGTACAGCGGCATGAAAGGGTAAGTTGTAGCTGAAGATCAGGAAGAAGTTCAGAGCGGGAAAGTGTCAGAATGTGTATCAGGTGGGAATGTGTATCAGAGGAGGCCGGGGAGGGGCTTCAGAGCCTCCACACTTACGAGGTGGGTATTTTATCCCCATTCTCCAGATGTCGACATTGAGGCTTGACAAGGTGAAGTGACTTGCAGGTGTCTGAGCTAGGACTGGAAACCAGTCTCCTGTCCTTAGGCGCAGCTCATCCCTCTGCCCAGGCAATCTGCATAACATCTTAAGTCTTCCTGGGGCTGCATGGCCGAGGGGGACTGGCTCCCAGACACCGCACACCAGCAGCCTCGAAGCCGGCCAGTCCTGCCAGGCCTGTGTGTAGGGGAGGGCTGAGCAGAGGAGCGCCCCCCATTAACCAGCAGAGACAAGAGGTCAGGAGCAGCAGTGAGTCACCTCTGGCAGCTTTTAAAGGACAGAGGCCAAGGAGGCAGAGAGAATTGCACTTTTCAGAAGAATTACAAACAAAACAGATGGTGGGAATACAGTTGGTAGAATATTTTTGCACTTTAATAAAGCAATTTTTATGAGGGCCACTGAATTTCCCTTCCGTAAATGAGCATCAGCCGGCGCGGAGAGGCAGCTCTGAGTCACCTGCAAGCAATTAGCTGAAAGGACGGTGGCATGTGTGGGTGGGGCTGGGGCATCGGCAATGCCGGTTGTGGGGGAGGGGGAAGAGGGGAGGGAGAATGGTGGGGGTGGCTGCCTGAGCCGGTGACTCCCAGTGGAGCTGGCGGAGGCAAATAGATGATTGGTGTTGTTTTTATTTTCTGGGTTTGGGAGTGAGCTGCCTCGGCCCGCTACCAGTTGGGAAGTGGAGGGTGGGCATGTGGGGCTCGGGGGTGGGTTCTGAGCAACCAGGTTGGTGGTGGGGGAGCCCTCGACAAGGGCTATAAGCAGAAACACTTATTTTCAGCAGGAGGTGAGGAGCAGCAGGGAAAGGCCAGGATGGAGAGGGACTGCGGAACTTGGTGGGGGGCTCCACTGAGCAAGGCAGGGTCCACTGAGAAGGGACCCCACAGCAAGATGTCGCTGTGAGAGCTCTGCACAACACAGTGGGCCCTCTGGGAGCCCCCCATGCGGACACTCATTGCCTGTGGACGGAGGTGGGGAGTACAGGTGAGGGCCTGTGTCCTCGGGGTGTGCTCCAGTGGGAGCAGACACGATGTGCATGGGGCAAGGCTGAGGCTGTCTGGGAGACGCACACGTGTGCACACTCACATACACGTCCGTGTACCTACACATGCGCACCGCACCTTGCTGCAAAATCAGGAGGAGGGAGCGCAGGACTCACGGAGGCAGGAAGGGGGGAGGGGCCCTGGGGGCAGGTGAGTTGAAGTCTTGTGAGTGCTGGAAGGGGAGCTTCCCACTGGCCCCTCTCCTCTACTCCTCAGTCATAGGGGACCTCAAGGCAGGCCTTTCTCAGATTCATGTTGTAGACATCCCCACTTCTCATCCCAACTGCTCAGAAGTGGAAACAATCTAACTGTCCATCTAGAGGGGACTAGGTAAATAGGTGGTGAGGGTGAGTGCTGCCTCACAGTGAAATACTTCACAGCCCTGAAAGGAAACAGGAGATATGCACAGACCTGGCATGCTGTCCAGGATGTGTACACACACACATGCACACACACACTCACACGTGTATATAACAGGCTTTCACTCTGTTACCCAAGCTGGAGTACAGTGTTGTGATCATAGCTCACTGCAGCCTCAAACTCCTGGCCTTGAGCGATCTTCCTGCCTCATCCTCCTGAGTAGCTGGGACTATAGGCTTGCACCACCACACTGGGCTAATTTTTGTAGAGAGGGGGTCTCACCATGTTGCCTAGGCTGGTCTTGAACTCCTAGCCTCAAGCAATCCTCCCTCCTTGGCTTCCCAAAGCACTAGGATTACAGGTATGAGCTGCTGCACCCGGCCTTAGACATATGGTTAAGAGGGGGAAAAAGCAACTTACAGAAACAAGTGGAAAGCATCATACTTTTGATTTTAAAAATTGCCAAGAAATACGTGTCTGTGTGTTCCTGTGTATATGACACGTAATAAAAGCATATCACAAGCATGACCTGTCCAACCCGGACCACTGTGCTGGAAAACTGCTCCTTGCCCCTTCCCCTCTGCACTCCTAATCCATTCCTCTGTTCTGCATTTTCTTTTCTTTTTTTTTTTGAGATGGAGTTTCGCTCTTGTTGCCTAGGCTGGAGTGCAATGGCACAATCTTGGCTCACCGCAACCTCTGCCTCCTGGGTTCAAGCGATTCTCCTGCCTCAGCCTCCCGAGTAGCTGGGATTACAGGCATGCACCACCATGCCCAGCTAATTTTGTATTTCTAGTAGAGACGGAGTTTCTCCATGTTGGTCAGGCTGGTCTCGAACTCCAGACCTCAGGTGATCTGCCTGCCTTGGCCTCCCAAAGTGCTGGGATTACAGGCGAGAGCCACTGCACTCGGCTGCATTTTCTTTTTTCATAGCCCATTATATCTTCTAACGTTTTATTTATTTACCTATTTACTATGTGTATTATGTATATAAATTCCTTCTACTGGAACATAGGATGGCTTGTGGCAAGGATCTTCAGTTTTGTGTTTGGCACACAGTAGGTGCTCAGTAAATATGTAGTCACTAAATGAATCAAATGATATTGAGGGAAGGTGAAGGAAGAAACATTTACTTTTTCCTTAATATTCCAAACAGGGGTGAAACGATGAGTAATTTTTCTTCTTTTAAAAATAATTTTCTTATTTTCCTATAATCAATATGCATTGTTCTTACAATGAGAAAAAAAAGTTTTCCAAAACATTCCCATTCTTTGGACTGGACCTTCCCACTTCTGGGCCTCTGGCCAAGCCAGTCCAACCTCTGGAATGCTCTCCTTAGGCCCTCCCTACCCTTTCTAAGCTCCTACTGTCCTTCTAGACCTAATTCCAGTCCCACTTCCTCCGGGAAGCTGCCCAGAACAAAACTGACTTCTCTCGCCTGCGTCCTCTCATGGCCACGGGGCCAGTGTCGCAGTGTGTCCAGATCTGCCTCTCATGAGAGTCCTGTGTCCATCTGCCTTCCGCCCACTGCCAGCCTGGAGGGCAGGGGGCATTTCTTATCTGCCTCTTTCCCCATATCTCTGCCTCTGCTGGTCTTCCACAGGCCCATCTCTGTCTTTCTGTCTCCCCCTGTTCTCTCTCTTCCCAGTCCTTCCCTCCATCTGGCCTTCTCCACTGGCGCCCTCGCTCCTGCTCCGTTGCCAGCTCCCCCATCAGTCAGGAAGAGCAGTGCTGAGCTCCACTCATAAGAGATCCAGAGGGGCCTGGGAGCTGCAGGGATGGAACTGCCCGCCTCTCACTGTGTCCCTGGCGGCTGGGTTGGCCATCTGCTGAGGCGCCTCGTGACCCAAGAGGCCTGTCCCTAGAGCAGCCTGCCTTCCAGTGCTGTTGGGAATGGATCCTGTCAATAGAGAGAGGAGTCTGCCGGGAGGCCCCTTAGAGCATTTTGAGCCAGAGGTCAGACGAAGAACAAATCCCAGGGCTTTGCAAAACAGCAAGGACTGGCACTAGGCGGAGGTCCCAATGAGATGCAGTGTGTATAACACTGAGTGTGGGGAGCAGGTGCCCAGAAGGGACTATTGAGCCCCCTTCTCCCCATCATATGACCTGGCCAGTTAAGAAAGCAATCTATTCTCCTGGCAGGGCAGATTCTGGTCAGAGAAGGGACCAAGTGAGGTCCCTAATACACCACTTAAAATAGCAGAGGCAGCTCCTGAGATGTGGGGAAGGAGAATTTCAGCCCCCATCCTGCCCTTGCCATTGATTTACAAGGTAAGCCTCAATGTCCTTACTGGCACAATGGAGTGGGGGAGTTTTCCAACCAGAAGCCTGGATAGACAGCCACCTATGATACCATGGCGGTCACCTTGCCGCTTGTCTGGCTGCACAAAGCAGCTACTAGAGGTGTTAAGTCACAGTCAGGAACTCAGACCGTGGCGTCGGGAGGTGGGATCCAAATCTAGCTCTCCTTACTCTGTGGAGGTGTGGTTTGGGGCAAGTTACTTGACCTCAGTCTCAGTTTTCTGACCTGTAAAATGTGGGTTATGATACCTGATTCTTCAAGTTTTGAAAATCAAATGAAGTGACAGGCAAACCACTCAGCCCAGTGCCTGGCACATACTAACTGCTTGATAAGTGTCGGCTGCTGCTACTTTGCAAGACAGGACTATGTATTTAAAAGGTGTCTTGTGCCTTTAGGGCCAGCTTAGCACATAGCTGCCTTAGGAGTGATAAACACTCCAACCTCAGGCTGACTTATCCAGGGTGAAATAGCCCAAGAAAACGATCATATAACCAGGCCCTGGGTCCCTTAAATATTTATTGCTTCTTTTTCAGACTACACATAAATATTATGTGTTCCCTATAAAAACTGGAGCACACACACACAACAAAACATATGGAAGGAAATAAAAACCACACGCTCAAGGAAGCCTGGGTTTGAATCCCAGTGCTGCCATATAGTATCATGTGACCTCGGCAGGTTTCTTAATTGTTCTGATCTTCAGTTTTCCCATGTGTAACATGGGGATAATATTGCTCATCTCACAAGGTAGTCATGAGGATTAAATGAAGTAATAAGAGTGAAGTGCTTGGCACTGTGTCTGGAATAAGTGAGAGTTACTATATTAATCCAGCCACTCAGACAGAATCACTGTTCTCACTTTTTGCATTTCCTTTCAGTTTTTTCCTGCACATATGATGTGTGTATAATATTAACATTTGTATTCAGTAATTTGAGACCATAGTGCCTATTCCTTTTATATTAAAATGGTACATCTCATGAGGTGGGAACACCTGGGGAAGGCGTCTGATTTTGAACCTAGGAATGTTTGACTCCAGCACTTCCTGAACCATTGCGTTTCAGTGAAGACACTCTGGGCTCCTCTACTCCTGCTGGTGTTTCTCAATGTCTTTTCCCATCATTGTAATCCCCTCACCCTGCCAGAAGACTCTTTAGACTTTTTCCCCAATTCCCCCCATACATTTATTTTAAAATGTTGTATTTTAAAATAATTATAGATTCACAGGAAGTCGCAAAGATAGTACAAAAAGCGCCTCTGTACCCTTCACCCAGTTTCACCCAATGGTTGCAGGTTCCCTACCCAGGGATCCGCCAGAGGCACCACAAAGATCCCTTCGGGCTGCCCTTGATGGTAGTCACACCCACTCCTCTCCCTTCCGTCATCTCTAAGTCCTGCCAACCACCAATCTGTTTTCCGCTGTATAATTTCGTCATTTTGAGAATGTTACGTAAACAAAAATCTACCATACTGACCTTTGCAGATGAGCCTTTTCTCCCCTTTTCTCACTCACCATAGTGCCCCGGTGATCTACTCAGTTTTTGCACGTATCAATAGTTTATTCTTCTCATAGCTGAGTAATATTCTATGGAAGGGCTGTATCACAGTTGCTTGAACTATTAACACCTAGGTTGTTTCTAGTTCCAGGCTATTAATATAAAGATACTATGAACAGATGTAAAGATGTTTGTGTGGATATAAGTTTTTATTAGTCTGAAATAAGTGGCTTGGGATATGATAGCTGGGTCATAGAGTAGCAGTTGTTTGCTTAGGTTTGTTTTGTTTTCTTAAAATAAACTGCCAAAAGATTTTCCAGAGTAACTGTACCATTTTACATTTTCACTAGGGATGTAGGAGAGATCCAGTTTCTCTGATTTCTAGAAGCTACCTGGATCCTTGCCAGCATTTGGTATTGTCGCTATTTTTAATTTTTGTTCTAATAGGTATGTAGTGATAGTTCCATTAATGCCACTGATATACTGTGTATCTGTTTATGTGCTATATGCTTGTTGATGCTTTTTTACTTTTTGAGACAGAGTCTCACTCACTCCAGCCTAGGCTGGAGTACAGTGGTGCAATCACAGCTCACTGCAGCCTCTACCTCCCTGGGCTCAGGTGATCCTCCCACCTCAGTCTCCCAGGTAGCTGGAACTACAGGCATGCGCCACCATGCCTGGTTATTATTATTATTTTTTGTACTTTTGGTAGAGATGAGGTTTCGCCGTGTTGCCTAGGCTGGTCTCGAACTCCTGAGCTCAAGAGATCCACCTGCCTCAGCCTCCCAAAGTGTTAGGATTATAGGCATGAGCCACTGCACCTGGCCCCTGATGCTTTTACATATTAAAAAAAAAAAAAAGATAGGATTTTGTCATCCCCCTTCTCCTGCCAAGAACCCACTCTCTCCTCTTTGGGGTGACTTCACTCCCATTGAGAATGCATGGTTTCCCAACCCTTCTGTTCAAGACTGAACCAGCTCCCAAGAGGCTAGGGAAACAGCTGGCTTGGACACATTTGGTGCAGCCCAGCATTTGAACAAGGCTACAGCCTTGAACAAATGGAGGATTAAACACTCTGACCCCAAGGTGAACTAATTCCACGGAGGCACTGGGGTGGGGACTCCTGCAAGTGAGATGCATGAAAATCTAACCAGCGTTTCCCACTCGCCTCCTCTTGAGCTCAGGCTCATCTCAGAGCAGGGTTTGTCCCCAGTAGCTGGTGTCCACCATGGCTGTCACAGTAGAGCGGTGCCCAAGGATGCTCGGGCTGTGAGTCCCTGAATCAGTCAGCATCCTGCTGTCCTGACAACAGCTCACCATCCCCCACCGGACCCCTACTCACCCAGGCCAAAGTGTGCCACAGGCTCCATCTCGCACAGGTAGCCTGAGCCACCATCGATGATCCTCAGGTGGGCCCCGCTCTTCTTGGTGTAGAGCACGACCTTAGCCCCCCTGGCAAAGGCCCCAAACCGGGTGCGTGGCACCACTCGCAGCCAGTTGTTGTTGAAGCCCTGCAGGGAGAGTGAGAGGTAGACACCCGGTGGGTGTCAGCATGGTGGGTGGGAAGAGCAGGGAGCCAGGGAGGATGGGAGGGGGAGAGGGAGAAGAAGGAGAAAGAGAAGAAAGTGGGCAGAGGAAAAAGAGAGGAAGAGGAAGCCAGGCGAGAAAAACAAATGAGGCAAAGACAGATTGGCTAAATGAAAGAGAGGCACTGTAGATAGAGGAGACAAAAGCCGAGGGACTCAGGGCACAGTGTTTGGCAGAGAAACGACAGTGGAAGGCAGAGAGGCAAGGGCTTCTCCCAAAGCAGCCCTTCCTGAGCTTCCTGGTGCTGCTGGAATTTACCTCCCTCCTCCAGGGCCCAGGGCTTCCATTACCCGCCATGCTGGCCAAGCCAGCACCCCAGTGCCTTGCCCTCACCAACCTAAGGTACCCAAGAGCACACAGGGCTGGGATCTGTGGCTCCTGAGGTCTGAACGCACCTGATTGCCCCGGAAGACGGACAGCGGCTGAGCCATGGACTCTCCATGGGACAAGATGAGGTCCAGCATCCCGTCTCCGTCGAAGTCGGTCACCACACCCCCTACAAACAATGCAGATTTCACCTCTGGCCGCCATCCAGGAGACCCACAGAGGAGAGATGTTCCCAACCAAGTGCAGTATCCACAGCCCTGGGTGCCGGGTCAGAGAAAGTGCAGCACCGGGGCAGGAAGGCTGGGGCTCGGCACCCATCTCCTATCCTTCCTAACAGCCGACTCATGATAGGACTCATGGGACAGACATTTCCTTCCTTCCCCCGGTCTTTGCATGGAGACAGTGCATGCAAATTACTCAGACCACATAGGCTTCTTTCTGGTCTTTCTATTATGGTTTGAATAATACATGCCTGTTATATTTGCATAGATTTTTCTGTCAATTTATCAAGTGTTTGCATATACACAGGCTCCTTTTGGTTGTCATTACAACCCAAAGAGGTGAAGAGGACAGATATAATTATCCCCATTTTATGAATGTGGAGAACACCCAAAAGGTAAAACCACTTTTCCAAGACCACAAAGTGAGGCAATGTCAGAGCTGGGTTCTGGGACTCCTGGCCCAGGGCTCTGCCTGACAAGCTGAGTGCAAAGAGGGGAGGGGTCAGATGGCAAGATCCTCTGCCTGAGAGCAGAAGGGGCTCACTCCTCTCCTTTCCGTCCCCACCTGGCAAGGTATGGCCAGAGAAGCTCCTGCCCACAGACCCATAGACTCTCATTCCCCCGCCCCCATCAGCCTGGGATTGGGGGAGTGGACCATCCTCCCCTCTGTTTCCTGCCTACCCGTCCCCAGGGTTCCCCCATCTCCACTCTCTCCCTTGCTCTTGAGTCTCAGCCCTCAGTGTGGCAGGGACAGGAGGGACTCTGCCGTGGGACTGGCTGCCCCATCCCTCCCGCCCTCGTCCCAGGGTATGAACAGTGCTAAGGGGGCAGTGCAGGCCAGATACCCCAGGTGCCCCTCACCTGTGCCCCTGCCCTCAGGCTCCAAGGCGTCCCCAGGATTGAGTTCCTCGATGAGGGGGTCTCCGTGCTCCCTACGGATGACGCTGCAGGAGAGGAGACAGGCTTGCTCTGGTGGGGTCTCAGAGGCCCCTGGACCTGAAGACCCACCTGCTCCGCTCTGTCCCCTGAACATCCCCAGGTCCCTATGTGCATGGGCTGCCACCTGGCTGCCCACGGAGTCACTCTCTGCTCCCAGACCCTGCCTACACTCTGCCTGTTCCTTGCCTGGGTTTTAATTTATGTTGGTAAATATTGATTTTTCCTTCTCTAATGGATGAATTATAGGCAGACTAGGGAAGGGCAGTTGATGGATGAAGAAGGGGCAGGGACAGAACTTCCTTCAACCGACCTTCCTTGTCCTTCAAGTGGCCCCTGGGTTTCCTAGTTCTGGATGCTACCCAGGGTTTAACCCCACTCAGTGCCACCTCCTCCATGCCCTCCTGGACCATCCTGCTGGAAGCAATCCCTTCTTTCTTCATGGGCTTTATCACTTTCTGCCTGTGTTACAGCTCTCTATGAATGCATCTGATCTCCCCTGGGAGAATGTGAGCTCTTTGCAGGCTGGGACCTTGCATTATTCATCTTTGCATCTCTTGCAGCATCTAACAGTGCTCGGCTCTCAGAAAGTTCCAAGCACATGTCTGCAGGATATAAAGATGAATTCCAGAGGCAAAGAGAGGAAAGGGGTCCCTTTGGGTTGCAGTGGTTCTGTCTGTTTGGAACTCTGAATTTTGGCATTGTTTCAGAAACGTCTGCTAGGGACGTCCTGCTCTTTCTCTACACTTAGCTGATGATGGCCATGAGCTTTCCTCTAGAATTGTTCTCACTTGGCGTATTCTCACAGCCTTGGGTGCTCTGCCCTAGATGTATGGGGCAATGATGGGAGGGTAGGGCGTAAGGAAGAAATGGCATCGCACTTCCTACCACATTGTTGCCTGTGAGAAACACCAGAGGGCTGTGATACAGTCATAGCTTCAGGAGGGGGTTGGGGTCCCCTGAGCTGGAGCCTTTGGTGGCTGGGTGGCAGAGAGAGCTGGCAGATGCCCCATGAGGTGGGCTTGTGTGTTGGTGTGCATGGGTGTGATGCCCACAGTCTCTTTGACCATTTGTGTCCTGCAGCCTCTGCCACAGCTGTGCAGAGACACTTCTTGGTTCAGGTGACAATGCAGTTAAGGAGTCCTAAGGATAACACCCAGCAATTCCACTGCATTTCTGTGTTCTTTGAACACATTCTTAGGCAGCAACTATTGTGTATGGGGCCCTGCATGAAGTATGGTGCACAGTAGAAAGGATGGAGCTCAGAGTCCGTGTTAACAGGAACCACCATTCAGAGGGCTGAAGGCCCAGGGAGAGTGGGACGTGGGGAGTGCAGAGCTGGGAAAGCTCACCCAGATTCGGGCAATTAGAGAAGGTTCCCTAGAGGAGGGGTCAGCTAAGCTGAGACCACCATGGCGAGTGAACACATGTCGCTCAAATGAAGAGGGAGAATTGGGGGCTAGAGGGAGTTGGCAGCCTGAGGGTGAGGCTTGGCACAGCCCAGAGCTGAAGGAAGCTTGCTGTGCCTGCTGCTTAGAGGTAAACAGGGAAGTAGAAAGTGACGAGGCTGGAGACGGAGCCGGGCTATGTGGGTTGTGTCAAAGAGTTTGGACTTCATCCAAAGGCAATGGGGAGCTTCTAGAGGATCTTCGGTGGGAAAGGGGTGTGGCCAGACTTGCATTTTCTCTGCAGGACTAGAAACAAGGAGAGCAGCTGGGGGAGGTGCAGGAATCTCCATGGGAGACCAGGAGTGGTGTCATGGTGGTGGAGAATTAAGAGCAGATCGGAGACATGGCTACATGCAAAAGGGGGTAACCTTGCACACGGCGGTTGGCCTGGGAGTGTCCCTGTTCATGCATTTTTGCCTCTGTGATTCTTTTTCTTTTTTCCTTCTTCTTTTTTTTTTGTGCTGTGATTATTAAGAGGGCTCCCTTAAACTCTCATTAAGTGACTGTTTGGGTGATGAGTTCCCTGGATGCTGCAGGTATCATTAAAGGACGTGCAGACTCAAGCACACTGAGGCTTTGTGTCCCCACAGAGTGCCTGGCATGTTCCTGGAGAGCACCAGGGCCAACGAGCCGACGATGCCTGTTCAGTGACAGGTGAAAAGCCCCTGTGGTGTGGGACAGTTGGGGGTTAAACTTCCAGAGCTGCCAGCTGAGTGCCAGTCCCAGCTGCAGCCCCTCTTGCTCTCCTCTCTGCTGTGTGCTCAGGACCCAGCCATCTGCCACGGGGACTTGGGGCACAGCCACGTACCTGGGAAGTGGCTTCTGCTGCTGCTGCGTGGAAGCAAACACACTAACCCATTGGGCAGCCACGTGGTGACTTGCTCTGTCCACTGACAGCTCTGGGCCAGCCTGCTTGTACTCCCTCCCAGCCCTGTCTCCCGGCTGCAGGGGACGCTGGGAGATGTGAAGCAGGCTGGATGGGCAGGAAGACAGGGGAGGTACCTAGGTTCTAGAGCCACAGACAGGGGCACTAGATTCCTCAGTGCCCAGTCCTCATCCTCCTGGCGAGTGACACTTTATTAGCCAGAGAAGGAAAGCAGTGTCTCTGTTAACTAGCAATTGATCTTCTGCAATTAATCTGGAAGTTGTGAATAAGCTTTTTGCAAGGCACCTAATTAGTAAATCTAGCGCCTTTGGGGGGTGATTACATCCAGTCAGAATTGATGCTTTGTTAATAATTATATTTTAAAACACGCTTAGTCACACTCTTGCCTTTTAGTATAAATAGTTGGACCCTCCTGGGAGATGGGGTAGGGGTCTTGGGGGGCCAAGCAGA
The DNA here is from genome assembly GCF_003255815.1 of Theropithecus gelada. Lineage (NCBI taxonomy): Eukaryota > Metazoa > Chordata > Mammalia > Primates > Cercopithecidae > Theropithecus > Theropithecus gelada. The sequence goes on from NC_037677.1 coordinate 94,439,059, forward strand.
TGATCTGGCACATGTCCTGGATGCAAGGCCCTGGCCCACCCGCCTTTTCCCACCTGGTCCTGAGACCTCTTGGAATGTTTCAGGCCAGGAAGAGAGACATCTCAGGCCACATGCCTGCCCAGGACTCCACCTATCCAGGACTCACGGGGAGACCCTGAGCTCAGTTCCCCAACAGTGGTTCTCAAACTTCAATGTGATGAGAATCAGCTGGTGCCTACTGTACTTGTTAAAATACAGATTCCTGGGCCTCACCCCCTGAGATTCTAAATCAGGAGATGTGGAGCAGGTCCCGGGATTCTGTACTTTAAGCTCTCTGGGTGATTCTGATGCCAATGGTCTCTGGATGTTCCCTTGGAGAAATATTGCCACAGCAAATCCAGCCCTTCCTCCCTAGACACACTGCTCAGAGGCCTGCACATTCCCTCCATTTCTGAGACCCTTTTCCTTGTCTACCAGGAACCCTTGTCATCCAGAATTTCTCAAAGGATGGTTTGCAGAACACCAATCTCAACAGAAAAATCTGTGAAAGAAGTGCCCTGTGATCAGGCCTATTTGGAATACTCCATCCATCTTTTGGAAAATTAAAATATTCATGGTCAAGTTAAAGGCACTGAGAAGTCCTGCAGCAAATAAACCTGTATTTACTTGGGCCCTGTAGCCCCTTTTTGTGGTAGTGATTGGATCCCGTAGCCCCTTTTCGTGGTAGTGTGGCTTTATCTTGTGGCGCTTGGGTTTTGGGCACACTTTGGGCCACATTCCTCTTCCCTTTCCCTGCAATAGCAGAGGCGAGCTCCTTGACCAGGCTTCACCCTGCATTCCCACAGCCTCTTGCCCAGTCCTCGTCCTTCCCTCCTTTCTGTTTCTTCATCAGGGGACCTGCATTGACCTTGGCCTGACCACCTGGCCCTGGGAACCCTCCCCTTCTGATTCTTAAACCTTCTCCCTGACTGTTCCTCCCACCAGCTGTCAAGGGTGAAGGGCCACGAGCCAGGATGGAGCATCTACCGGAAGAGGCGGTTGGCTGAGGAGCTGCGGTAGGCGATGTTGTTGAAGAAGATCTCCAGCTCCTGGTCATTGTCAAAGTCAGCGGTGATGACTGTGCGGACAGGGGAGGGCATGGAGAACTTCGGTGAGGCGATATCCTGGAGGAAACAAGGCTGGGGGTCAGCGGCAGGAGAGTGGGCTCGGGCAGGAAGCCAGCTCTCCTCTATGGAGTGTAGGGGCAATTAAAAATAAGAGGCAGCCCAACCCAACAGCTCCTCTCCTGCCTCCTCAAAAGGACCTGGGGTCTGCCTTTAGGATCACACAGACTTCAGGCTGCTTGTACCAGAAGAAGGAGGGAAGAATAACAGTCGTGATAGACACCAGTGAAGCGCTTAGCCGTTCCCTAGTCTGGATCACACCTGTCCATGCCTCCTGTCCATCCCTCGAGGCAGTACGGACATTAGCGTTCCCATTTGATGGGTGAGGTAATTGAGTCCTGGAGAAGGAGGGGAACTGCGATGTCACAGCTACTGAGTGGGGAGGCCAGGGCTTCTGATTCCGGATGCTGTGCCCTTTCTCCTAGGCATCCTTCCTCCTCCGCGCTGAGTCAGAAGCTGGGTGGGCCTGAAAATCTCTGTGCATCTAAATCCAGGCTCCACCACTGACTAGCTGTGTGATCTTAGGCAAGTTACTAACCCCCTCAGATCTCACCTTCCCCATCAGTAACGTGGGAATAATAATAGCTGCCTGGGTTGTGAGGATTGCATGTAAAATGCCTGGCACCGAGTGGGCATGAGACAGATCGCCGGCAGCCTGTCCTGCCTTACCTGCCACCCACCTCAGGGAAGGTGAAAGAGGTTACCTGTAGCTGTGGATTTGGCTGCTTCTACTACCTTATGTTGTTTCTTGGGAGCCTTCTTATTTTTATTTTTTGAGACATTTGCTTTGAGGGGGTTGTGGTATCAGCTACATCTGTCCAGTGGTATCAGCTACACCTGTCCAGGACTAATGGACAGACCCCAGGCCCGGGATAGCCCAGCTGGAACTCCAAAGTGCTAGGAGGGTCTTGGGGGACCAGGCTAAGGGTCCCAGGTGTGTTTTTGCCTCTGAAACAGAAGGAGAGGTGGGAAGGGCAACCTTCTATTTCTGAGTGTAATATTCTCATCGTAGGTGGGTTTTTCCCTTAAAGACTTTGGGGTCCTGTCCAAGCCCCAAGACCCACATGGAGAGGGCTGAGAAAGGTACAAGTGGTGTCTCTGGGAGTCTCCTCTACCCCAGGCTTAGATCTGCTATCGGCCTTCTGCTGCAGGCCCTTTTTGGCGGCCACAGGGATGAGCAGGCTGGGTCAGCAGTCGAGCTGTCTGCTCTGGGGAGGCCAGGGAAGGAGGCTGTCTCCATCAGAGCAGTAATGAGGTTGAATAAGCCTGGCCAGCTGGTCAGGGTGGGTTGAGCTGGGCCTGAGGAGCCAGGGAGCAAAAAGATCTCAGGATCTCTAGCCATTATGATTCTATTGATTCTATAAAAATGGAAACCTCCCATAGCCCCCTTGGGGTTGCCCTATTCGATGCCTGCGCTTCCGAGATAATATATGTTAAGCTTAGCACAGTTCCTGACACATGGAAGACACTTGATAAATGGGACATTTATTTATCATATTTTATTTAATTATTATTATTGCTCCTGAGAGCTCTGGGGAGGGGCCATCGGCCGAGTTAACAGATTCCTCGCCCTCAGTGCACTGGCGTTTGGGGCTGGATAACTATTTGCTGTGGGGCTGCTCTATGCACTGCAGGGTGTTCAGCCCTATCCCTGGGCTCTGCATACTAGATGCCAGGAGCACTCCCTTCCCCAGCTGTGACAAACCCAAATGTCCCGAGACATTGTTGAATGTCCTGGAGGGAGGGCAGCAAGATCACCCCTGTTGAGAAGCTGGGTGAGAATAAGAGCGGAATAAAGATGGAAATCGTCCAAAATCCAGCAACAGCCGCCCTGGGTTCAGGACATGCCTCCCCCCAACTCACAGAGCCTGGGTCTCAAGCCTTAGCAGGGAGGGAGTGGCTGGGCCTGGGCCTCCCAAGGTGGCTGCCTACAGGGAAGGGACTTGGTAGGGGTGGCCTCTTCTTGGTCACACAGAAATGAGGTCCCTGGGGACTTCCCTGGGATCATCAAGCCTCAGGGAAATCCTGGAACTTTCCCGTTTCCTCAGGGGTTTCTGGCGGACCTAGGTACCTGCAGAGCAGTCCTGGCTCCCTGAGATCAGTCCTGGCTCCCTGAGATCAGCTTCAACCAGCCCACGCCCTCTGTTGTCCTCCCTGAGAAAGTCCCAAAGCCATGCGCTTCATGCTGGTGGCACCTCCATCACTGTCACTAACAGCCCTTTTGAAGAATTCTTGGCATTGTTCTATCAACAGCTCAGGGAGGGGCACAGAGGGGCTCGGAGGCCACCTTGCCTGCCATCTGCTGTTTGTCTTTAGGGGCAGCTGTTGGGAACTCCGTGGCTTCAATCTTCCATTCTCTCCACCACTTTGCCCTTGGTCTGAACGTCAGTCTGGAAAGGTCTGAAAAGCTGAGGCTGGGCTTTTGTGGAGTGTGCAGGGGACGCCATCCTGTATTCCCTGCACACTTCACAAACACTCACCCTGCTCTAGCTTCTGGATCCATTCCAGGAGCCACCGGGAAAAGTGGCCTGGATCCAGATAGTGCAGCCCACCTCCCAGGGCTCCAGCCCCCCTCGGAGGCTGCTCTCCTGCCTCCCTCTGCTGACCTGGCTCTTCCTACTCTTGGCTCCAGAGCTCCTACAGCAGCCCAGCTGTAGTCCCTCATCCCCTGGTGTAACCTTCCTTGTCACACCACCCCCACCCTGGGCCCTGAGAGCCCTGAGCCCTGCTCATGCCAGCCTCAGCCTGGTGACTGAGTACAGTAGCAGGATCTCAGCTCACTGCAACCTCCACCTCCTGGGCTCAAGATTCTTGTGCCTCAGCTATTGGAGTAGCTGGGATTATAGGCATGCACCACCACATCTGGCTAATTTTTTGTGTTCTTAGTAGAGACAGGCTTTGGCCATGTTGGCTAGGCTGGTCTTGAACTCCAGGAGTGAGGCCCCTTCTTACCCGAAAGCGGACCTTCCCATGGGCACTCATCTGCAGATAGAGGCGGTGGGGGCCATTCCAGTTGCCATAGACGATGTCCACTTTGCCATCACGGTTGAAGTCAGCCAGGGCGACACCTCGCCCGTGCTGGTGGGGGTCGTCCACACCTGGGGAGGAGAGGCAGGAACTCTCAGGGCGGCATCCCCTGTACACTCCACAAACGCCCTGCTCTAGCTCTGTGACAAGCAACTAGGGAGGGTGACTCTCACCTTATTCCCGGGAGGAGATACGGGACACAGCTGCAGTCTCAGAAGCTCTCTAGCTCTCTATAGGGGCAGGAGGTGGGACAGTCATGTGGTTCAAAAGAAGACCTGAGACTTGTGTTCAAGCTGTGTTTGCCCAGCATGCATATTATTTTTACCTTGTTTGGGGGCGGCATGAGTTGGGGGAGGGAGACTGGGGGAAATTCTGGAGGAATAAAGGCTCTTCCCAGCTTCCCCTAACACTGCCACTGGAAGACATTAAGCTGATCATGCCACTCTTTTGCTTAAGCTGATCACGCCCTCCAATCCTCTTGGGCAAAGTTCTAATTCTTCCAATTCCTGCCTGGGGAGCACAGGGCTCTGCCTGACCATGGTCCTGTCCACCTTATCTGGTCTTGATCTGGTCCCACTCTCCCCACCTTTCCAGCTCCTGGGCCTTTTCTCAAGCTGGTCACTCTACCTGGGATGCTCTCCCTCTAGCTCTAGGTTACCCAGCTCCTGATTATTCTGCTCTCAGCCACAATGTCACCTCCTGTAGGAAGCCTTCCCTGACCACCCATCTGAGACAGCTCATCTTGCCCACCCTGTCAGTCTCCCTGACAGCCTTCTAGTCTTCTCCTCCAACATGCTGATCACAATGTGCAGTTATGTTCCTTTGTGGCTGACTTGTTAGGGTCTGGTTTTCCCACTAGCCCTGACATTCCATGAGGTCAGGACTCTCTTCTCAGTTCACTTGGGTACACGCCACGTCTATCTCAGGGCCTGTGGTTGCCTGGTAGTTTTCAGTAAATACTTGCTGAATGAGTGCACAGACATAAATAACATGACAGAAGGCAAACCCGGGACGTGGGTGACAGCAGAGGAAATACTACAGCCACGACAGAGAAGCCCACAGCATGCCTGGCGAGATCTGGAAAGTGAAGCCTCTGTGCCCAATGCCACTTGCCTATACCATCCACTGAGTGGGTCCTGGGGGAGGACAGAGGGTGGCTTTGCCCAGAGCGATGGCCTGACCTCCTAGCGGCCCACTGGCCAGCGCATAGCTGAGAGACAAAGGTGAATGCGACTCTAAGCACCCACCCACGTTGACTCTCAGAGGACAAATAGCTGTGGGTCGTCAGGCTCTCTGGGATGGCAGGCCACAGGACAATGTAATAGGCTGTGGGGATCAGAGACCCCAGGACACAGGGAGCTCTTGCCAGAAGGCAGGGTGGGGCCCCCTGAGAACCCTGGAGGCTGAGTGTCCCCCTGGGGGAGGGAAGGAGTTGGGGGGAGGAGTAGGGAGAAGAGGCAGTGAGACCTGGGCTTGAGAAAGAGGGTTTGCAGAGACTAGGGGCAGCCTCCAATCTCTAGGATTAACACTCCATTAATTCTCTGCCAAACTCCCTGGCCCAAATATCGGTGGCCTTCTGCATTGGCCCATTTCTCTCCTATCTATGAGGCACCTTGACAAGGAGCTGGTTCCCTTTCACGGGAATAATAGGTGCCAGGCTGCATTTCACAGCAGCATCTGTTTGGGTGATGAATGCCCTCTTGACATGTCTTGTTAAACCCCTGCAATCATTCTGACTTTCAATTACGGGCCTAGCACCTTTCCTCTCTCCTCCCGCCTGATACCTTCTCCCACTCCAACTTGTTCGCTCACCTCTGCTTCCATCTCTTTAACACCTTATCAAATCCTCTAGATTTTCTCCACTATCCCCTCCCCTTTGCTTTATGATTTTTCAGCAATGAGAAAATTTGCTGCCAAAGGATAGCACTAGGAGGGGTGAGCCAGGTGGGAGGACAGGCCAGGGGAGCCCAACTTCAGCCTTGCCAGAGAAGGACAAGACGTAAGGCAAGATTGGGGGCTGAATGGCAAAAAGCTGGGGGTGGGTGTGTGTTCTGGGCCAGTAGGTCCCCACAATGGAGCTCCTGGGCAGAAAGCTGGGGTGGTAGGTACTCGTAAGTCCAAGAATCCAAGAGAACGGACTGGCACACATGCAGGGATGTGATGTGAACTGCCGGCAAGAGCCAGAGCTTGCAGGACCCTTGATCTACGTGTCTAGATCCCACTCACCACTCCTGTAGGCCGGAACTCTTCCCCATGCCTCCAAGAAGGAGGTGAAATCAAACCTCCCATTCATTGGCAAGGTGGGGGGAAATGGTCGGGGCACGTGGGATGTAATCATACATCCGAAAACTTGCAGGGTGTCCACTTTGCCATTCAGCAGAATTTACTGGGTGGGCACTGGATGCCAAGCCTTGTGTCAAGAATGAATAGAACCGTGACCCGGTCCTTGTAAAGCTCATAGACAGACCATGATGGCAATGTGGAGCCTGAGTGAGGTGTGCATGCCAGGGGCAGCAGGAGGAGGAAGGGCCAGTCTCTGCTAGGTGGCACAGGGGAGTCAGGAAAATCTCTGCAGAGGTGATATTTGAGGTGAACGATGAAGGCTAAACAGACATTCTGCAGGTAGAGAAGGGGGAGGGCAGTCCACGCAGAGGCCATGACAGGTGCAAAGGCCCTGAGGTGGGTGGGGGATGAGTGCAGAGGAAGGAAGAGAAGCAGAGCTGGGGGCCTGGGGCACTATTTTGTGTGGCTTTTATCCTGCTTCTTATTAGAGGAGGATATTTTTGTCTATTTCTGTTTCTAGAATGTCAATGCCTTTTCTGTGTGTGGGGTGGTCTTAGCCTGATTCAAGTGGGTATCCCTGGTTCCCAGCGCCAACCTGATGCTTAGCAGGGGCTCCATGAATGCTCACTGTATTGAACTGAATGTTGAAGATAAATGTGGGAGGGGGGCAAGGTGGGGAGAGGCAGCTTGGAGGATAGGTTGATGCTGAGAGACACAAGCAGGACTTGGAGGGTCGTGGGCAATCTCAGATATTGGGCAGGACAATGGGCAGGAGTTTCAGACCCCTTTCCCCAGCAGCAAACACTCCCTGTGGCTGAAGCCATGGGAGCTAGGGAATAGGAAGTGACAAGCAGCGTTTCTCTTGTGTGGTGCAGACGATGACTTGTCCTGCTCTCGCTGCAGCCAGAAGAGACCATGCTGGAGGGGGCAGGGAAGTCTGGAGTCCTCTGTGGTTCTGGGGTGAGGGGTCAGGGCACACAGGGCATGGCTGCCTCCACTTACCCGCACTGGCCGCAGCGTCCACAAAGGTGCCATCGCCCCGGTTGTGGAAAAGGAAATTAGGCCCATTCTCGTTGTCGCAGAAGATATCTGAGGCACTGCTGCTGAGGATGGGGCCCACGCTGACGCCTCGGCCCCCTAGGAAAAGACATTAACCCACAGTGAGCGGCAGAAGCAAAGCCCCAGGCCCACCTGGAGGACAGGGCTGCCTCTGAGGCCTGGGGGGAACTGCACCGGAGGCTCTTCAGAGGATCCCGGAGGGAATTCTCCTTCCCGTGCTTTCCTGAGCCTAAATCTGGGCTCACGGTCTCCATGAACCTGCGTGGAAGGTGACAACACTGATGAAGAGGGAAGGAAGGAGCTCGACAGGACATGGGGACCCCACACAGAGGTCAGCGCCTGCCTTCCCCTTCTAAGAGAAGTGGCTGAACAATCATCTTAAATCCTAAACCCACAATAATCCTAAACCCAGCTCTAAGCATGCCATTTTAGTCAAGTCACAGATCCCCCGACAGCCTCCTGACTCCCGCTTTGAGTCATACGTATGCTGGTCCAGACCACTGGGTATGTCCTAGCTTTAAGAACCTGTAGGAGGCCGGGCACGGTGGCTCAAGCCTGTAATCCCAGCACTTTGGGAGGCCGAGACGGGCGGATCACGAGGTCAGGAGATTGAGACCATCCTGGCTAACACGGTGAAACCCCGTCTCTACTAAAATACAAAAAAAAAAAAAAATTAGCCGGGCGAGGTGGCGGGCGCCTGTACTCCCAGCTACTCGGGAGGCTGAGGCAGGAGAATGGCGTAAACCCGGGAGGCGGAGCTTGCAGTGAGCTGAAATCCGGCCACTGCACTCCAGCCTGGGCGACAGAGCCAGACTCCGTCTCAAAAAAAAAAAAAAAAAAAAAAAAAAAAAAGAACCTGTAGGAACAGGTCCCAGCTGTAGGTACGAGGATGCTTACTTTGCCTTGTTTGACATTAAACAATTACGTCCATTGATAGTGAAGTTGAATGGATTACGGAGCATCCATATGACAAACCATTCTGCAGTAAAAAGACTGCATAGATCCATATGGATTGACTTGGAGGAGTGCCTGTGATATATGGTTGAAAGAATCAGCAGTTCACCAAGTAATGGTATTGTGTGATCTTGCTTTTATTTTTTAAAATAGGAAAATACACGCTAGTTCTGGATACACATGTTTGTGCAGGCTTATTCAGTTTGGAGAAAAGCGGGAAAGGCCACACCCCAAGCTGTGAACACTGGCTACCTTCCTTGATGGGGTAGCATTTGGGGAGGGAAAGAGAAACGATAGTTGGCCTTTTTTCTTTGAATGTCTTTGTAGTGTTTGACTTGTTGCAACAAGAACTGCTTCTGTAGTTTGAAAGGAAGAAATCCAATAAAGTATATATGTTTTTTAAAAAGGAAAGAAATCAAGCCAGCTCCACATTGGGCTTTGAAGTCTCTAAGATCAAATTTGAGCTATCCATGTCAAGAAGTCTAACCTTAATACGTCCTGAACAAACCACCCCCACCCAGTGGGTTTCAAATGAAGGCTCTCTGCTTGCCAGGCCCCACCTGCAGCTCCCAGGAACACAAATCTGCCCTGAGAAAGCCTTCCCTGAGCCACGCCCCCAAACACTGGAAATACTGTGCAGAAAATGGCTTGACCAGGATCAAGACATGGATTCTAGCCCCAGCCTGGCTTCTAACAAGCTCTGTGGCCCTGCGAAATTTACGTTACCCTTGAGCCTCAGTTTCCTCATTTGTAAAATGGGGGAGAGTCCGACCTGCCTTTTCTACTTTGGGGTTTTGAGAGGACCAAATGAGGTAAGATACACCTGTCAGAATGACCATTATCAAAAAGATGAAAGATGACATGTGTTGGCAAGGGTGTAGAGAAAAGGGTACCCTTGTATATACTGTTGGTGGGAATGTAAATGAGTACAGACATTATAAAAAACAGTATAAGGCTCCTTAAAAATTAAAAATAGAACTACCATATGATCCAGCAATCCCACTACTGGGTATATATATCCTAAGGAAATGAAATCAGTGTGTTGAAGAGATATCTGCACTCCGAGGTTCACTGCAGCATTATTCACAATAGCCAAGATACGGAATGAAGATATGAAGTGTCCATCAATGGATGAATGAAAAAGAAAACGTGATATATATACGTAATAGTATTACTCAGCTTTAAAGGAGAAAATCCTGTAATTTGTGACAACGTGGATGAACCTGGAGGACATTATGCTAAGTGAAATAAGCCAGGCACAGAGAAGCAAATACCACATGATCTCACTTATACGTGGAATCTAAAAAAGTTGAACTCATAGAAAGAGAGTAGAATAGTGTTTACTAGGGGCTAGGGGTAGGGGTGTTGGGGAAATGTTGGTCAAAGGATACAACATTTCAGTTTAACGGGAGGAATAAGTTCAAGGGATCCATTGTACAACATGGTGACTTTAGTTAATAAGAATGCACTATATACTTGAACTTGCTAAGAGAGTAGATTTTAAGGGTTGCCACCACATTAAAAAAGTATGTGAGGTAATGCATATGTTGATTAGCTCGATTTGGCCATTCCACAGTGTCTACATTATTTCAAAACCTCATGTTGTACGATGAGCTGTATGAAGGGCTCTGTGGACGCTGCAGCAGCTTGCTGCTCAGAGCCAGGTCTGAGAAGCAGTTGCAGGAGTGTCACCTGGGAGCTTGCTAGAATTGCAGAATCTCAGGCCCCCAATGGAATCAGAACCTGCATTCTAACAAGACCCCTGGGTGGTTTATGTGCGCATTAAAGTTTGAAAATACTGCTCTAAAAGGTTGTTTACTATAATAAAAAGAGTTATCAGAGCACTCCAGAAGAACTTGATTTTTAAAAAAATAAAGCTCAAGCAGACCTATGTAAAGAAAGGCCAGGCCTCCCTCACCCCCACCCGCCTCTGGATGGGGCAAAGGTTTCCCCAAAGTGACCATGCTAATTTGAGACAGGGGTTCTCTTGGTCTCTAGGTGCCTCCCATCCTCTGAGAGATGCCCCCAGGGGAAATCATGGGGCCTTTTTCGCCTATGCAAATGGAGCCTGCCCATCAGAGCTGGCATTTGGGGCCAGGGAGATGGGGTGGGGCGATGGCACTGCCACTCTTATTGCACTCATAGTTAACACATTCTGGGCTGGATGCCTCCCAGATTCCTCCCAGATAATCTCATTAGCTGCCAAAGAGAGCCCAAGCCACATGAAAATGAAGCCACTGAATTCACATTGCTCCTCTGGAATGTCCTCCAAGACACAGCATGCACTCTTTATGATGGGAGCTATGGAGTGGCATGGGTGGCTGCCAGAGGCCTGTCCTAAAGCTAGCAGGAAAGGATGTGGGGTCACAACCTGGGCACCACCTCTGTCCATTAAAAGAGGTGCCACTAAGTGGTTGCTGGCAGCTGTCCCTGCCCTGGTCTTACCAGCTTCTGTGAGAATCTCTTGGCCCTGCCCGGGCCCCTGGAAATTCCAGGTGGGACTCAGGGACTTGCCTCCACACAGCTTCATCCTTCTTCCTCCGCTTCCACATCCTCCAATTTCCTCTCTGCCTCTGGCTCCCAAGCTGTGACACATTCCCTTCATTTTCTACAAAGCAGGTTATTTCCCTTTTGGACAAATTTCTAAATCTTTCTAATTAACTAATTGGGTTGGGTTGAAGCCTTGTACCATTTGTAACCTGTAATTACTAGAAAATTGCCATGGTAACCACACTACTAATTAGCCACAATTTATTGCCATGGCAACCGGACCATAACAGAGATGTTACCCACACCTCCTTTTCGGCAAGTTGGCTGCATAGTTGGGGAGCAGGTGAGTCGACAGTCAGGAAGCTGGCCTCCTGGGCGCCAGTCCCAGCAGCTTTAACGATGGAGGCCCAACTGGGGGCTGAGGTGGGGCAGCCAGGTACCTGCACCCCTCACTGATGCCACAGGGAGATGACTCCCAGGTCGACAAGCAAATCTTCAAACCAATAGAATCCACCCATCATTATGTAGGCTGCCATGCCTATTCCCTACCAGGCCAATGTCAAAGGCCAATTATTCAGTAAATGTCTTCTACCAGGACTTTCCTCTCCTCTCCTCTCTCCTTTGTCACACCCTCCCTCTCCTCCATCTTTTAAGGTTTAGCACACACCAAATTCGGTCACCCAGGGGGCTGTTAGGAACATCTTTATTTAGCTTTGGAGAATGATGTTCTAACAGGGAATTAACTCCACCTTGCATCAATTAATTCTTTTATAATTTGAGGCCAGCGCATTCTCTTGGGGCTGGAGAGGCAGCACTGGTGGTGGGAGACACTAGAGGACCGGGGGTCAGAAAGTCCAAATTTGAGCTGTGTGACCTTGGGCTCATTACTGAACCTTCCTGGGCTTCTGTTTTCTCAGCTAGAACATAAGAGTGGTAATAATAATGGCTCCTTCTCGGGGTTGTCATAAATATTAAGTGAGCTGGTCTTTGGAAGATGCCTTGGAAAATGTCAGGTGCCACATAGTCATTAGCTGGGACTATTTACCACCTGCTGGGTGAATAATATCCCTTTATTTTTCCCAGCACTTTCAAGCTTCAAAGGCCTCCTTGTTCGGCTGTTGGGGTGTGAGTGCTCCTCCCTGCCCATCCCTGCTGAAGGCTTCTGCTCACTCTGCCTGCCAGGCTGGGTAGGGGGTGGGGTTAGAGGGAAAAATGCCCCTTTGAGGTCTCCATTTCCTCCAGCCACATTCTGGCACTCTGATGATCTGTTCATTGAGCCCAACCCTGATAGGGCAGCCTTGGTTGTCCTCAAGAACCATCCTTCTGCCTCTGAGCCCTGGCACGCTGGCAATGCAGACCAAAGTACAAGTCAGGTGCAGGCAATCCATCTCTCAGACTGCATCCGGGCCAGCCCTCAGGGACTGGGGGGTGAGACAGGGAAAGGTGGTGAGGAGGGGGTGTGTGCATGCCGCTGAACTTCTCCAAGCTGTGGGTCTGAGGACCCAGGGATGAGGCAGCACACGGATTCACGGTGCTAAGGTAAAGCCTGTTGGTTCCTGCCTGGCCTCTGCGCCTCCCCTCCTGCAGGATCACGGGAAGCATGCTCTCCAGGCCTCAGTTTCCTTCCTGTAAAGTGGGTGGGAATTGAGAAGATCTCCAAGACTGCTACTAGCTTACTTTGCAATGAATGAATCCTCCAGGGTGGACACAGGATAAGCGTGTTGGGGGCCGATCCCTGTGCCCATCTAGCCCTGCACCCTCTGCATCAGCGGAGACTCTGAGGTGAGCCCCCTCAGCCAGGGAACTTGGCCATCTGCTGAATAGAACCTTAACAGAAACATGTTTCTGGTGGATGCCATGATTTGCAGGCTGCCAAGAGCATCCAAGATATTGTAAATGAGTAGGGCAGAGATGCTGGAAACGTGGTGCAGGAATGGGCAGAGTGTGTGCGTGTGTGTGTGTGTGTGTGCACATGCTGCAGAATGGGGTGTGAGGATCAAGTACGGGATGGTAACAGGGTCTCTCATCCTAAATTTCCTGAAAAATTATAAGACAAGGTAACTATGTAGGTGCTGGTGTTGCCACTCCCAAGCCTTCTGGGAGCCTTCAGAAGCTGGGCAGGACTTGACTATTCTGTGTGGTGGGCATTAGACAAGGACACACCCACCCTCATCCTTCCTGCCCTGTGTCTGCAGAATGTTAAGGCAAGGGGTGGGGCAGCAGGACAGGCCCCATCATTTGTTTCCTCTCGACAGAGGAGGGATTTGCAGTGACAAAGCCTGGGGGTGTAGCCCGGGGGTATAACCTGGAGTGGCTAGCCACAGGCTTGACATTTCTTTAAAATCTCCTGTGTTAGCTGAGAAAAATGCACACAAAAATTACATTTCAATTCTGTAACATATGTGTGTTTGTTTTAAAAGAAGCACAATGTTCCCCCTGATACTCATCAAATGCATCTGACACCCCTGGAAAATGGTCTCTGTGTGTCCTGGGCTTTGAGTACCCCTAGCAGGCCCATGCTGCACTCTCTGGGGGTCCCGGGCCCTGGCTTGGGAGCCTGTCACTCCAGCCCTGCCTGGTCCTTGGCTGTCAGATCCGGCTTCACTCCCGATGAAAGGCCAGCGCCCGCCTGGGAAGCTAGGAGGCCCCTTGGCCCCCACTCTGTGGCCCCTGGTTGAGCTCGCTGGTGAGGATCTGCCAGAAGGCCTCAGCTGGGCTTTAGGCATCTCCGTCTCCTTCAATAATGACTTCCTATAAATCAGGTCTGCCCTCCGCTTTGTTCCACACCGCTCCCAGCCAACAGCAAAACTCCCCACCCGACATCATAAATCCACCTTCATTTTCTTTCTGAATTTCTTTTAAGGCTTCTTTAATCACCACCTTGCAGCCTGGACAGATGCTGCCTCAAAGGGTGAGGCCAAAATGCAGAGTTCCTGGGGAGGAGGCAAGGCCTGCGGGAGGCCGGGCAGGTGGGAAGGAGAGCAGAGAGATGAACTCCAGGGGGGATGGGGATGAAGATCCCACTGGCCATGCCCAGGACTGGAGGTTTGGGGGGACACACAGAGAATGTTTCCCAGGCAGGGGCTGGGCCTGCTTCTCTTGTGCACCCCCCTGTGCCTTGCACAGTGCTCCCTGTACCCAGGAGATGCCCAGCAGAGGGCCCTGGCATCGCTCTGGCAGAGCCTCAGAGCAGGAGGTATTGGTATTTGCTATACTCCGTAGGCACCATCCGTGTGCCAAGCCATGTGCCAGCCATGTCCCATGTGCACCTCCTTTCTTTCTCACAACAGTCCCATTTTGAAGGCGAGAAAATTGAGGCTGGGAGAATAGTGTGCCCACTACTGCCTAGGCTGTAATGCACAGGGTAGGCTGAACCTGTACCTGTGGCCTGGCTCCAAACCCCGTCCCCTCACCTGCTAGCTCAATGCCCTCAGAGAAGCTGAGGGGCATGCCCAAGGTCACTGGGGCCTGGACCGTAGAGGCAGTGCAGGACCCTTGCCTTCCACCTTTCCCTCCTCTGGTTCCATCTGGTTCCATGCCAGGGCCTTGGCCATGGCCAGAACCCAATTTCCAGGATTCCCAGGCAGGGCAGCTACCGGCACTGTCCTGGCTTCAAGAGGCCTCAAGCAGCTGGGGAAGTTGGGGACCAGGGGATGGGAGAGTGGTCTTCCTGCTGCCCCAGTCTCTTTCCCAATCTCTCGCTCGGCCACCCTCCCGGGGCCCTCGAGTCCCCCGAGAGCCGGCACACTGGCCACTAGATGGCACTGTGACCCAGCAGTGCAGCTGCAGCCACGGGAATGGATAATGTCTAGAGAGGAGGCCTCCCCTCCCCCTCCCGCAGGGCCGAGGGCCGGTGCCTGGGTAGCACCTTTGCCCGGCCCGCTCCGGGGTGGCTGGACCTCCCCCGCTGCCTGAACACTCAGCCAGGCAGCTGCTTCAGCCACAACCACCTGGGTGGGGCTGCCTCAAGTCCGGGTGCCAGCCTGAGGCTGTCTTCCCAGTGGGTGTGGGCCTCCCCTCACAGCCCCTTCCGTCTTGCAGGATGGCAGGATTCTCAAGCTGGAGGTCATCGGAAAGGTCAGCGGGCTGTGGCAGTTTAGGCATCAGGAGGAGATGGACTCTAAGTGCCAGCTCTCTACTGTGTGTGACCTTGGGCGAGTCCCTTCTCCCTGGATCTCGCTCTGTTCTTTGTAAAATGGGAGGTTCTCCCAGGTCGTACAGCTGTCTAGCAGGCAGGTGCTGTGTGTATTGGCTCCAGGGACCTCCCAGCTCCCTGAGTGCACATCTGGACGTGACCTGCCCCTTCCGCCTGCTTCCCTCCCAGCTTCTCTGGACCCCTGGCACTGGAGTGGTGCTGAGCGCTGGCCACGCGCCCAGAGCCTCAGCCATCAGGCTGGGCTCAGCATGGCGGCCCTTACATTTGGGGTCCATTCCTGGGGCTCGGGGGTGGGGGGAACTCTGGGATGGTTTTCCAGCCAGATGTCCATGTGTCATTAGCTGAGTGACAAGGGGGGCTGCAGGGTAGTGTTGGGGGGCTTGGCGGGCAGGGAAAGGGTGGGCTGGAGAAGGCGGGCCAACAGAATAGTAACATGGTGGGCCAAATAGGTTCTTGTCAGCCAGATGGCTTTTGGAAGTCTGCAGAGCTGCTCGAACGTGTCCTCTGGGCACGCCAGCTGCCCCAGCCTCCCTCCGCACCGAAGCTGCTGCTTCTTCCTTGAACCGCCTGTCCTTCTAGCCCAGCCGGCACAGTTGGCTGGTGCTTCCATCCCCACTGTGCTCCTCAGCTGCCCCCTCTGGGTCTCCTCCTTCCCCCTCCTCGGTTCTGTGCCAGCCCAGTCAGCGTGAACAATGCCCCCTTCGTGCTGAAACTCAGCCGCAACCTCCAAATTCTTTTATTCTGCATCTAGCCTGCTCTCCCAGTCTTTACCTCCCTTCCACCTCGTCATTTTCAAGTGCTTCATTCCCCCAGTGCACCCCCTTCCCTTGCAAGATCAAGGCACTTAATTGCCAAGCCAGCCCAGTGCACAGAACTGGGAACTATTCAGAAAAATTGACTGTACAAATCTAGGCTGAAGCGCCTGAATGTTTATTTCTTTTCCGGGGGAAACATGGTTTATTACTGACACAGCCTTTCCATGGTACCTTCACGCGCGGAGCTCTCAGGCACTTAGATGGGGCTTGAGCTGTGCTAACTATTTTATTGTCTAGTCATTTGTTCCCAGAAACTTTGTCAGACAGGTCAACATTAATCTCCCCCTTTCACCAGGGTGAAAGGTGGTTAGAGAAAGGCATCGTAAACTCAGGAGAGGCAGTGACAACCCTTTCTGGGCAGGACTTTGAGATGATGCCACCACCCAGGTGTCTGGAGGCAGGGGGGTGCCCCAAAGGACCCCTCAACCATCCTTCCAGCCCCAGGATTCAGACTGAGGAAGGCTGCCACTTTGGAAGCCTCTGCTGCACACTTTGGGATGGATATGTCGGGAAGGCTGACCAACAAGAGGATCTCTCTGTCCCAAGTACAGGTCAGGTGTGAGTGTGGCTTAAGTTCACATGACAAGTTGTTGTGTACAGCTCTGGCTTCCTGATTTTTGGCACCCAAAACAGGAACTGGATTGCTCTGCCATCAGCAGTCTATTGGCAGATTATCAGAGTTTAGTCAGCAGCCGTGCTGGAATTAGAAAAACAGCCTTGCCTAGAAAGATCTCCCTGTCAGAGACTCTGACAATAGGTCCCCCATCCAGAAAGATGAGGGGGGAGCGTGCCTTCAAAAAAAAGTGCTGGAGAGGTTTTGGAACAAGAACACAATTCTTTGAGCTCAGTTATCCGAGACGGGACCCAGCTGAAGCCTAGGGATTTAGCACTCAATTCCTGGTTGCTTATGTGTAAGTAAATAATTTCATCTGCGATTTGGCAATAAAGAATGCTTTAAATCTTGGCTTTTGTGATTTGTCAGTTTTCTCCTACAGAACCTGCTCACCCATCACTGAGGTTACCAGAGGGAGTGGGGCAAGATGTTCCAGGGAGAGAACGATGTTGTGATGATGTGGTTCTCACATCCATTTTCCAGCAAGCCAGATGTCCCCTCTTGGGTGCCCTGAAACTCATACCTGCCAGACATCTCACCAACGCTTGGAGAGGCAGTGTGGGAGAGAGAGGCCTTCTGTGGGTGGCAGGATGGCATAGAGCCTTTCCCCTCCCCAGGGACATAAGGCCACCCTTTCCTTGTGGTCTCTGATGAATTAGACTCAGCCTTGCAGGGCCCTGGACCCCAGCCCCAGCCCCTCCAGCACACCGCCTCCCACGTCACTCTGCGTACCTGTATATTTGCTGACCCCAGCCTCAGCAGCCACATCTCTGAGAGCCAGAATGCCCTGGGAGAGGTCACTGGCCTCAGGGTCCATTTCAATGAGGGCATCAGGGCCCACATTACCGTAGGCATAATTGGCAATGTAGATAGAGTAGCGTCCAGAGCCCTGAGGAAGAAGGGAAGGAAGCGGTGAGCAGGCCCACCTTGGCTCATCCCAGAAACCGCCCCCGCCCCACCCCAGGTAGGACCGTAGCTCTTTCACAGGGTTGGGTTCTTCTCCCCAGGTCTGTTGCGAATGGCCTTGCAGGCCGTGCATGGCGCACTTCCAGAGGGGCTTTTCACAAAGGCTGCCGTGTGAATGACACTCCCGGGAGTCGTACAACAAAGCAGGCTGCTTCTCCTTCCATCCTGTTCCAGAAGAACACATCCCTCCCTCTCCCCCACAACCACCTTTTTATAGACAATTTTCTAATGTGCCTCCCTCCAGCTGAGCTCTCTCCAGCTGCCAGCCAGGGTAGCTGCTCAATAAATATTTGCTGATTGATTGATCTACCAATTCCCATTATTCTCAGTCTCTCTCTCTCCCATTCAAGCTCACTCCAGCCAAGATGACAAGCAAATTCCTGAGCCATCTCCCTCCCCCTGTTCCCACCCCGCACTTCTTCATTCCCCTGTTTTGGTAGCCCAAGAGGCACAGATTTGCAGGGGTCCTACTTTCCTCTTCCATTCCCTTATTTCCCCCGTATTACCAGGAAGAAAGATTATATCACTTCCGTCTTTATAACACTGTCTCGAAGATTCGCTTTTCCCTTTGCATCCAGGAGCAGCCTTGGGCACCAGCTCCTCTGTGCAAGAGTCATTCTCTTCACTAGTCCAAAACACCGCTGATGAAAGACTCTTCTCTTCTGCCTGTTGTTATAATGGTGCTATTTCTTCAACAGATGACTTCTTCCCAAGAGATCCACACACTTTCTAAATCAGTTTTCTGGCTTTTCTCTCATCCTTTTCATCACTTTCCTCCAATTAATTAGACAGTAAATATTTCTTAAGCTCCAGCTATGTGCCAAGTGCTGTGTTATAAATGTACTTAAGACAAAATCTCTGACTGTAGGTTGCTTATAGTCTAGTTTGAAAGACAAGCCATAAACCTAAAAGGACCTAAGAGAAACTGTTGAGCTCACGGCAACAAGACTGGTGGTTCCCTTTCCTTGCTTCAATTTCTCATCCATTGGCACCATGAGCACAATTCTTGTTCCACCGAACTGGTCAGCAACTTTATATCTTTGTGGGTTTTTTGGTGTGTGTGTGTTTTTTTTGTTTGTTTGTTTGGGTCTCCCTCCGTTGCCCCAGCTGGAGTGCAGTGGTGTGATCTTGGCTCACTGCGGCCTCCACCTCCCAGGTTCAAGCGATTGTCCTGCTTCAGCCTCCCAAGTAGCTGGGATTACAGGCGCGCACCATCACTCCTGGCTAATTTTTGTATTTTTTAGTAGAGATGGGGTTTCACCATATTGGTGAGGCTGATCTTGAACTCCTGACCTCAAGTGAACCACCCCCCTGGGCCTCCCAAAGTGCTGGAATTACAGGCGTAAACCACCGTGCTTGGCCAATCTTTGAAGGGATCATTTTCTTTGAGGAAGCTGATGAAGAGCCACACAAGTCTGTCTAACTGGTGGGTGAGGCCAAGGAGGGAGCTTAGAGTTTCCTGTTAGAGTCTCCTGGGTGACACAGATATATCAACAATGATACAAGCATATGGCAGAGAGCATGGACAGGATTTCCTGGGGGCCCAGAAGAGGAGCTCCTAACCCAGGGGAAGGGCACCTAACCATGGGAAGTTCCGAAAAGCTTTCCTTAAAGGAGTCTCAGTCAGGTGAATTGGAGGGAAAAGAACCTTCCAAGTAGAGATGAGAAAGAGAAGGATGTATGTAGAGAAACTACAGCAGTTAGTTCAATGTTGCTGGAATATAAAATGCAAGGCAGAGAGTGTCAAGGGGTGAAGCTGGAGAAGGTGGTAAATTTGTTCCCTACAGATTGCTCTGCTCCTTCTCTTTTGGTTATCTGAGTCTTTATGCTGCTACCTAGAAATCTGTGCTTTACAAATCTTGCTACTCAAAGTGGTCCCTATACCAGTGGCACTGGTGACCTCTGGGATCATGTTTGAAGTGTAGACCCTCAGCAAACCCCCCCGCCCCCTGTAAGACCTGCTGAATCAGAATCTGCATTGTAGCAAGACTGCCATGTGATTCCTGTGCAAAACTGAGTTTGAGGTGCACTGCTTTACAGTATAGCCTATTTTTTTTTTTTTTTTTGACAGGGTCTCCCTTTGTCACTCAGGCTCGCTGCAGCCTCGACTAGGCTCAAGCGATCCTCCCACTCCAGCCTCACAAGTAGCTGGGACTGTAGGTATGCACCACCACACCCAGCTAATTTTTTTTTTGTTTGTTTGTTGTAGAGACAGAGTCTCCCTATGTTGTTCAGGCTGGTCTTGAACTCCTGATGTCTCAATCTATCCTCCTGATTTGGATGCCCAAAGTGCTGGTTAAGGGTTTGAGCCACCACACCTGGCCTAACAAGGTTTCTTGATTAGGGGAGAACTTTGAGAAGTTCTCAGCCATCCGAGGCTGTGCAGAATGACTGGATGAAGAGTGAATGAAGGGGCCAAAGAGGAAAGTGCACCATCACAAACCGTTCCCAACCCTACCAGCTGGCAGCAGTCTCATCAACAAATGAGCAATAAGTTCAGTGGACTGAAATTCACTCTGCCAGAAATTAGGATATTTACAAAATTCAGTTATGCCTAGTTCCTTACTTTGATTTATCAGGGGGATAAACTGACAAACACAGATGTGTTACGGTTGTAGAAGACTGCAGAAAATCACATGTGAACTTGACCACGGTAATTCTGGGAGGGTGAGATGATTCCAAGGGAAGGAAGATGTTTCTGCAGCTTTGGGGCCAATGCAGTGGTTCCCACACTTTAGCCTACATCAGAATCACCTGGGGGGCTCGTTAAAACACAGATTTTTTTTTTTTTTTTTTTTAACATCTGGCCCCATCCCCTGAGTTTCTGACCAACAGGTCTGGGGTGAGCCATGAGAATCTGCATTTCTAACAAGTTCCCAGATGATGCTGACACTGCTGGTCTGGGAACCACACTTTGAGAACCCTGATCCAGGGCCATTAGCCCGGGTCCTAGTCTAGGGCCTGCCTCTAACTGCTCGTTGTCCTTGGGTAAATCCCTGGCTGCCTCCAGGCTGCATCTCCTCAGATGTTAAATGGGGATCATATTCCCCCTGCTTCCTGGCAGGGTTGTTGAGAAGATTAAATGAGACAACATATGTGAAAAGTCTTTGAAAAGATAAAAATGCTATATAAACATGAGGCATAATCATTATTGATCAGAGGACGTTCTTGTAAGAGATCAGTTTTGAGCTGGATCCAGAAAGGTGGGTGAGTGATGAGGCAGCTGGCGAGAAAGGACAAGCGGATGTTCTGGGTTTGGAGCAGAGAACGAGTGAGGGGTGGAAGGGGAGAGAACAGCACGTGGCGGAGTGGGGGCGGGGCTGAGGCATTTATGGAGCAAAAGATCTCATACTTGAGCATGCATCAGAGTCACCTGAAGGGCTAGCTGAACCCCAGATTGCTGGCCCCACCCCTGGAGTTTCTGATTCAGTCTGTCTGGAGGGTGGAGTGGGGCAGGGCCTGAGAATGTGCATTTCTAGCAATGCTGCTGCCGCTGGCCCAGAGGCTACACTGAGAACCACTGACCAGGTAGCTAGATTAAAAGGCCTGCCCCAGGTAGGGGCTATGGGGCTAAGGAAGGATGACTAGGGTGAGTGCTGTAATAAAGTTAGAAACTTGTGTCTGCTATCATTTCACCCAGGGGCAGGGCGGCTGAGGGTTAAAAGGCATCTTCATTTTCAGGCAGGCAAGGTTCAATTCCTGGCTTTGCCTGTTGCTTCATGTGTGATCAAGGTCAAGTTGCCTAATTTCTCAAAGCCCGAGTTTCCATATCTGTCAAATGGGATAGTGATGGCATCTACCTTGTTGGTGTCTTATGAGGACTCAGTAGGACGAGGGAGGTAAAGCGTGCAGCACAAGGCATGGCATGTCCCTAGTGTAAGAGGTGTTGGCTGTTACTGTTGTCCTTGCTCTTGTGTTTTCCTGCACTGTGCTGCATTACCCTCTCTCAACTTCCAGGCTGCCCTTGGCCTCTCTCCATTCCTCCCCTGGCAGTCCTCAGGCCCCAGGGATGGCCGAGGCGGTGGCTGGACTCAGAGAGCAACCCTCCTCTGCTGGCAGATTGACTGTAGGGCTTCTTTCTAGTTCTCTGAGGCCTGGGAGACTGAAGTCAGGGGCTGAGCAGGGTGTGAGCAAGCTTCTGGACTCCTGCCTCCTGTGCTGCCATGCCAGGCCTTTTTTTTTTTTTTTTTTTTGCATTTCACATAGTGTCTTTGTCCTGTGGTTAAATGCGTGGGTGTGCAGATGACCTTGTTAGGACAGAGTGCATCTCTTTGTGATTAACCTGCATGCCTCTCCCTCCAGTTCTCTGAGAAGTTGCCCACGTTAGCTGAGTATCAAAAGCCTTGGTCCTGAACGGGTGAGATGGGAAACCAGGAGGAGGCTGGGAAGAGGCCCCTAACCGTGACCAAGTCTGGCACCCCCCAGCTCCACCCCACACTCTGGGGCTGTTCACAGAGCTGCCTCCCCATCCCCTCCCTCCAGGCAGGAGTCCAGGTGGCACAGATTCAGGTCAGGCTAAATGTGGCTTCACAGCCCAGCTTGGCTTCTCTTCCCAGCACCAGCTTGTTAAGAAATAAATATTTATACCTGGCACCTGCCTTCTCCCAAGGCCTGGAGGCCCCTGCTGTAAAGATTCACACTGAATCCCCAATCCCCTCAGTGCCATCTCAATTCCAAAGTGAGCCAAGCCTCTTGCCCCCGCCCCCAGAATGGGGGCCATAGACTCTCCTGTGGCAGCCGGGCAGCAGCTGGGCCCCTGATTTAGTGATGACTGTTTACAAAGCCAAGGAGGTGGGCGGCAGGGGAGCAGGTGACAGGAGGGATAAATCACCTTTGCAGCAAGCTGCTGGCTCTGGCGAGGCCTGCTGGGACCCAAGCCTGGGTGGGTGGCTGCCCCCTCCTTGGGCAGATGGCTGCAGCGGCTCATGCCCCTTCCCACTCCATCTTTCCTCCCCGTCCAGTTTGGGTGGGGCACCTCTGTGTAGGGTGCACTTACAGGGCATGAAAACGTTGGAGGAGCTATTGATGAACTAAAGTACTTGTATATTGAGGCAACCCTCCCCTCACCTACCTAGGAACCCCTCCATTGGGCCTTCATTTACTCCGTAAATATTTACGAAGGGCCCCACAGCTCAGTGCCTGGCACACAGGAGGCACTTAGTAAATGTTCGTTGAGTGAATGAATGCAGGCAGGATTTACAGCTAGAAGAGGTGGAATGTCCTAGCCACACCACTCAACTGCTTTGGGCTCCCATGCAAGTCACTGCTCCAAGCTAGGCTTCCATCCCCACAAGTGTCCTGAGGACACAATGATCCCTTGGCTGGCTTCCTCACTGGTTTCTGGGAGGGCTGCATGGGAGACAGGATGTGAAAGGTACAAAACAATGCATTCTGCAAGTCTTAGTTGTTGGTATTTAGCACCCAATCTATCCAAGACACTGTGGGAGCTGCCACTCTGTCAGGGGATGTCTACACAGTGGCTCCTCTCCTGGCTCTCACATGGCTTCTCCCCAGGTCCCCCATGCACCCCTGCACTCACCTTTCTGTCCACACAGGCCACAGAACGTCCGGCAAAGAGGCTGGCCACCCCACGGGCCACGTTGACCTCATCACTCAGAATGTCTTCCCACCGGTTATTGCGGAACTTGAACAACTTGTCGGTGTATGTGGCCACCCCTGGAGAGAGGAGGAAAGGGAGGGCTGGTGGACAGTGGATCAGGGTCTCGGTTCTGATCTCTGGGTATGTCTCATGGCACCTGCCACAAGGTTCTTGGGACGGGAGGAGGATGGGTCATCTGCGGCAAGGAGGACCTCAAGCAGGTGAGACTCCTCTGTGTTTGGGGAGCACTCAGATGTTTCCAGTTGAGGGAAGAGACTCTGAGCCTCATGAAGATGGCTGGCCCAGGCCTCAGGAACTAGGGAAGAAGTGCCACTGCTGCAGTGTGACCGAGATGACTCTCAGCAGCTGGATTTCATGTCCTGCCCCGTTCTCCTGCAACAGCATCAAGTCACTCCTGGGACTGCAATACCGTAATATCCAAACTCAACCCAAGGTGAGTTTCTTTCTCACAGGTGCTGTCCCTACATTCTCTACTGGATCGCAGGACCTACCTGATTTGGGTCTCAGAAGAAATGGTTCTGGTTCATGAGTAGGTTGCAGTCCTCCCTGAGGAAGGGGCTGGAAGTTGAGCTCTGAGGGGGTGAGAAGTGAGGGGTTGTTCTGCCTGGGGTGTGATGAGTTTGGGCAGCCCTGGGAGGCCCCTGGTCCCAGGACTGGGGAGCCCCAGAAGGCAGTGGTTTTCACCTCTTTTGGATTACTGGCCCCTTTGAGAACTGGAGGGAG
The DNA here is from genome assembly GCF_003255815.1 of Theropithecus gelada. NCBI lineage: Eukaryota > Metazoa > Chordata > Mammalia > Primates > Cercopithecidae > Theropithecus > Theropithecus gelada. The sequence continues at coordinate 94,462,907 of NC_037677.1, forward strand.
GTGAAGGACCTTCAGCTCAGGGAGTCGCAGGTTTGCACCACACAATATGCCATACGTCATTTCAGGTCTATGGCTCTCTGGAGCTCGTTCATGACTAAGAAGCCTTGTTCTGGGGATGTGGGAATAACTGCTGGTGGCTGAGGCCACAAGCCCATTCAAGTGACCACTTGAAAGGCAAAGCTCTCTCCTCCACCATCACCCTTAGTTAATTTCTTGTTAATGCAAGACCCCGAGTATTCATAGTTTAGGGGGGGCCTCGTTCTATCCCCTGGGCTGGAGAGGAAACACAGGGAGAGGAGCAGCTGAAGGAATCAGGGAAGGTGAGCTTGAGGAAGAGTGGGCTTGGGGACAGAACCCTGAACTTGACTGTCTGGACCAGGGAGAAGGCAGCAGGCTTAGACTGAGGAGAGACAGCATGGCGCAGGGGCACCAAGAGCTTGGGGTGATGGAAATGATCTGGAGCCCCAGCGTTGGTTCTGCTTGGATTCCACTTCTAGGCCCCAGACTTGAGGCGCGCTGCCCAGTATCTCTGAGCCTCGGTTTTCCTACTTGGGAGCGGGGATGATAGTAGTTACAGAAAGTTTACTCTGAGGAATAAATGAGATGATGCACACTAAAGGTTTGAGATAGTCCCCCCACCAAAGTGGTAGCTATTTTTCGACAGAAATGATTTTTCTCATGTTATAGATGAACTACTTTCCAAGGTTCTTTAGAGACATCAGCCCTGCACTGCAGGGGTTCGATGAAAACCAGTGATTCTGTGAGTGGGTGTGTGTGAGGGTGGGAAGTGTGTGAGTGTGAGCATGAGCGAGAGTGAGCATTGTGAGAGTGAATTGTGTGTGTGGATGTGTGAATGAGTGAGAATGTGCAGGAGTAAGAGCCAGCGTGAGTGACAGTAAGAGTGTGTGAGTGGGCTGGGCACGGTGGCTCATGCCAATAATCCCAGTACTGTGGGAGGCCAAGGCGGGCAGATCACTTGAGCCCAGGAGTACTAGACCAGTCAAGCAACATAGCAAGACCCCATCTCTACAAACCACCCCCCCAAAAAATTAGCCAGGTGTGGTGGCACATGCTTGTAGTCCCAGCTACTCAGGAGGCTGAAGCAGGAGGATCACCTGAGCCCAGGAGGTGGAGGCTGCAATGAGCTGTGACTGCGCCACTGCACTCCAGCCTGGGTGACAGAACAATACCCTGCCTCAAAAAAAAAAAAAAAAAAAAAAAAAGGTACGAGTTTGTGAAAGCAAGTGTGTGAGAAAAAGCGTGAGCATGAGAATGAGTGTGTAGGTGTGAGAGTGAGACAATGGCTGAGCATGAGTGTGTGTCAGCATGAGTGGGTGTGTGAGTGTGTGTGGTGAGTACACGAGAGTAAGAGTGTGTCAGAGAATAAGAGTGGGCAAGGACGAGTGAGTGTGAGAGAGTGGGCATGAGTGAGTTGAGAATGTGGGCATGAGTAAGAGTGAGTGTGGGCATGAGTCAGAGTGAGCATGAGAGTGGGGATGAGTGAGAGTGAGTGTGAGAGGGTGAGAGTGAGTGTGGGGGGGTGAGAGTGAGTGTGGGGGAATGAGTGAGAGTGTGAGGGGGTGAGTGAGCATGAGAGGGGAGTGAGTGTGAACATGAGAGGGAGGTGGGTGAGGGGGACAGTGAGTGTGAGGGGGGCGAGAGTGAGTATGGGGGGG